>NW_022437017.1:6867950-6899560 GCF_009761245.1 Sapajus apella
AGCCTGGGTAACAAGAGTGAGACTCCGTCTCAAAAAAAAAAAAAGAAGAATGGGGTCTCGCTATATTGCCTAGGCAGGTCTCGAACTCCTGGGCTCAAGCTATCCTCCCACCTCTGCCTCCCTAAGAGCTGGGATTACGGGCATGAGCCACAGCGCCTGGCAATATTTTCATTTTTAGGAGAGACAGGGTCTCATTTTTTTCCTAGGCTGGCCTCCAATTCCTGGCCTCAAGCAATCCTCCTGCTTCACCTTCCCAAAGTGCTGGGACTACAGGCATGAGCCACTGTGCCCGGCCAATTTATTATTATTATTATTTTTTCTTTGAGACGGAGTTTTGCTGTTGTTGCTCAGGCTGGAGTGCAATGACACGACCTCAGCTCACTGCCACCTCCGCCTCCTGGGTTCAAGCAATACTCCTGCCTCAGTCTCCCAAATAGCTGGGATTACAGGCGTACACCACCACAGTCAGCTAATTTTGTATTTTTAGTAGAGACAGGGTTTCTCCGTGTTGGTCCAGCTGGTCTCAAACTCCTGACTTCAGGTGATCTGCCCACCTCAGCCTCCCAAAGTGCTGGGATTATAGGCGTGAGCCACTGCGCCCGGCCCTATTTTTGAGATAGAGTCTCACTCTGTCCCACAGGCTGGAGTGCAGTTGTGTGATCTTGGCTCACTGCAACCTCCACCACCCGGGTTCAAGCTATTCTTCTGTCTCAGACTCCCAAGTAGCTGGGTCTACAGGCGCACGCCACCACACCTGGCTAATTTTTGTATTTTTAGTAGACAGGGTTTCACCATATTTGCCAGGCTGGTTTCGAACTCCTGACCTTGTGATCTACCCGCCTTGGCCTCCTTAAGTGCTAGAATTACAGGCACGAGTCACTGTGCCCAGCCAATTTATTATTTCAAATAACTTGCTGAGAACTCAATACGCCAATGTCTCGTTTGCCCATCTTCCCCAGTGCAGTGCCTGCTCCCTTGGCATAGGGCTGTCCCTTCATCTGATTTGCACTCACACCAGTTCAGCCGACTAGTATACTAATCATCATCTGAGAAAAGGGGAACAGAAGTCAGGGACACAGGTAAGGTGGGGAAGGACTGGACTGAGGGTTTGCGTTTCCAGTTACATTTTTTTTTTTTTTTTTGAGACTGGTATTCCGTTACCCAGGCTGGAGCAGAGCAATGCAGTCATAGCTCACTGTAGCCTTGACCTTCTGGACTCAAGCAATCCTCACACCTTAGCCTCTGGAATAGCCGGGACCACAGGTGTGTGCCGCCATGCCCGGCTAATTTTTTTTTATTTTTAGTAGAGACAAGGGGTCTCACTATGTTGCCCTGGCTGGTCTCAACCTCCTGGGTTCAAGCTGACCCCCCGGCCTCAGGCCATCCTCCTGCCTCAGACTCCTGAAGTGCTGGGATTACAGGTGTGAGCCACCGCACCTGGCCCCAATGAGATTCCTGAGCTGTTGGCATTTGCTTTCACCAAAGGAGACCGAAAGACAGGACGTATGGAGGCCTGATTCCTACCACGAGCCTCCACATCAGTGCTCACTCTCTCTGTGCGTGAACAAAAACCCATCCCAGGAAGGAGAGCCACGCTTATTTCAGCAGGGAGGCGAGTCCTCTCAACTCCGGGAATTCTTCCTCTACATAAACCTCCATTCACCTAGAAAATCGACTGCACAGTAACACAATGGTCAGAGCACAGCGCCTGGCCACGCTGACTGGGTTCCAATTGTCCCCATGCATTCACACGTAGGGGGCTCCCCAGGCAGCATGGGCTGATCCTGTGAGGACACAGGAGGACTTTTTTTTAAAATATAAAAGAAACAGGGTCTTGCCCTGTCACCTAGGCTGGGGTGCAGTGGTGCGATCACAGATAACTGCAGCCTCCAACTCCTGGTCTCAAGTTATCCTCTGCCTCAGCCTTCCAAAGTGCTGGAATTACAGGCACGAGCCACCGAGCCCAGCCTAGGGCCATTTTCAACTACCTTTTTGAAAGAATAGTTAAGCAAAGAAGGGTCTGAGAGTCCCCTGTACACTCTGCTGAGGAGCGACACTGGGGGTGTTAAAAGGAACAAGCCAATTTCTTCAGAGCCATCTCAAGTCACTGGGACCTCTCTCCACACAGGAGATGCACTGACACACGAGGCTTTTTTTGGATCCACAATTTTTCAGCGCAATCACCACTCTCACCCTCTAGGCTCAAGACAGGCTTTAACACATGACACCAAGTCCCACTGTGCTGAGAGCTGCCAGCAGCTTGCTTCACAGGACAGCTGTCATCTCACGGGCAGCACTGCAAGTGCTAAACACAGACACGGAGGAGCTCGGACTACGGAAAATGGGAGTTGGGAAAACGTTTAGCAACTACATGGGATGAAGATGGTGTCACTAACATCTATTCCCCCCCTCCTTTTTTTTTTTTTTTTTGAGACGGAAACTCACTCTTTTGCCCAGGCTGGAGTGCAATGGCACGATCTCTGCTCACAGCAACCTCTACCTCCCGGGTTCAAGTGATTCTCCTGCCTCAGCCTCCCAAGTAGCTGGGATTAGAGGCGTGCACCACCAACGCTCAGCTAATTTTCGTATTTTTAGTAGAGATGGGGTTTCACCATGTGGGCCAGGCTGGTCTTGAACTCCTGGCCTCAAGCCTGCCTCATTCTCCCAAAATGCTGGGATTACAAGTGTGAGTGATGGCACCCAGCCATCTATGCTTCTTTAGTTTTATTCTGATCACATAATCTGTTCTGTTGGCAAGGGCAAACACACCCTTCCTTGTATTTAAAAAAATTTAAATAAAATCAAGCCCCCAAAAGTTGAGGTGTCCCAGGGCCTCATAGATAATGGCGCTTTACCCCACTAGGTCAGAATGCCTTATGAATATCTCCTTTAAGCTCTAAATGAAAAGATTACTCCCTGGCTCAGGTCTGTAATCCCGGTACTTTGGGAGCTCAAGGTAGGTGGATTGTTTAAGCCCGTGAATTCAAAGACCAGCCTGGGCAACAAAGCAGGACTCAATGTCTACAAAAAATAAAAAACCAAAAACGCTCCACACACGAGCATGGATGCAGCTGGAAACCATTATCCTTAGCAAACTAATGCAAGAACAGAAAAGTAAGAATCACATGTTCTCACTTAAAGAACACATGGACAAAGGGGAACAACAGACACCAGGGCCTCCTTGAGGGTGGAGGAAGAAGCTCAGAAAAAATATTATCATTAACTGGTAAATAATCTATATACCGACCCCTGTAACATAAGTTTGCCAACCTGCACATGTACCCCTGAACCCAAAATAATAAAAACTAAAAACTCAGAATGGGGCTGGGTGTCAGAAATCTGTAATCTCAGAGTTTCAGGAGGCTCAGGCAGGAGGATGGCCTGAGGCCAGGAGGTTGAGACTGCAGTGAGCTATGAATGCACCACGGCACTCCTGCCTGGGCAACAGGGCAAGACTCTGTTTCTAATTTAAAAACATAACAAGCAGTGGGCATGGTGGCTCATGCCTGTAATCCCAGCACTTTGGGAGGCCGAGGTGGGCGAATCATGAGGTCAAGAGTTCGAGACCAGCCTGACCAACATGATGAAATGCATCTCTACTAAAAATTCAAAAATTAGCCAGGTGTGGTGGTAGGCGCCTGTAATCCCAGCTACTCAGGAGACTGAGGCAGGAGAATTGCTTGAACCTGGGAGACGGAGGTTGCAATGAGAAGAGATCATGCCACTGTACTCCAGCCTCGGCGACAGAGTAAGACTCAAGTCTCAATAAAAAGATGAAAACTCTCAAATTGGGAAAAAAGTGTAACCCAATAAAAAACATGGATGTACACCATTTGCAGACGAATAGCCACCCCTCCCCATGAGTGCAGCAGTATCCGTCAGAAGCTTGATTAAATGCCAGTAGGCTGGACAGAAGATCACTTGAGCCCAGGAGGTGGGAGACCAGCCTGGGTAACAAACTGTCTCTACAAAATATTTAAAGATTAGCTGGGTATGGTGGCACGTACCTATATTCCCAGCTCCTAAAGAAGCAGAGGTGGGAGCATCACTTGAGCCCAGGAGTGGAGGCTGCAGTGAGCTGTGACTGAACCACTGAACTCCAGCCTGGGTAACAGTGAGACTCTGTCTCAAAATAACCAGACAATGCCAGGGGACATGTCCCATCTGGGCTCTTGTGCTTCCTGGGCCCCTCCCCACGCAGGCTCTGAACAGTGCCAGGCCCTGCTCCCTAGGGAAGTTTATGTCCCAAACTGCAGGAGGTTCAGGGATGTGAGCGAAGCACCAAGCTGGGCCTGGGTCTCTATTCCTTCAGGTGTGGCCTTTGTGTGTCCACTGCACTGCTAAGCCCCAGGAGGCCCTCACCTGTGCCACGCACGGCAACAGAGGCCACCAATTGCGCATGTGGCCACCACTGCCATGCATTTGCAGGTGAGATGTTGCATTTTGCTGACTCCAAGACCCACCCAGCCTCTCTGACCCACTCTAGCTAAACTGGGTGCACCCCTCTTTCCTGGTAGTTAGAGACGATGGCCAGGTACCTGCCACCCCCGAAGCACAGAAACTCACACCTGATGCTGGACACCTGGGGCTCAGGGTGCCATGTTCCCAGTGAGGAAACACGGGTTCCACATGTTGACAGGGAGCAAGAGCAGTAATTGGGAGGACCCAGGACAGGGCACTGCATCCCAGCTGGGAGAGTGAAGCTGCCACATCAAACCAGCAGAGGAGGGTGGGGGAGGGAGCTGGTCCAAGCCCCGGGCTGCTGCGTGGAGGATGAGACCCAAAAGGAATGTCTGAGGGACATGGGTTCCCGGGGAGGGCTGATCAGCGAAAGCACTGGAACACTGCTTGCATGGTATCACAGGCAGAGGGACCTTCCCGCCCTGATCATTTTCAGACTGAGGAGCTCCAGTTCCCTCTAAGGCTGTGCAGGTCACAAGGGAAAGGCGCTGCTCACACACGGCTTCAACAAGGAATGCAGCCAGTGAAGCTTCATGTGGGGCTGCCTGGGGCCCAGCTCCCAGGCACTGGGCTCCCCACGATGCCATGCCGCCTTCACAGAGCCAGGAAAGCTGTGTACACAACACGCTGTGCAGGGACAAAGGCTCTAGGGAGTGCCAGCAACAGTTCCAGTGACAGCCCCAGACCCTCTGGGATGCTCTGAAGGCCTCTCCTGCTATGACAGTTAAGGGAGATTCACAGCATGTCAAGGTCCACGGCTGTGTGCTGCCATCAGGGAGATGACTGGACATCACCTCAGGAGCCATTTCTCTTACCTCCCTCCCTGCCACTATGGTAATGACCACTTTAAAAGAAAAAAAAAAAAAAAAAATGGAATCTCGTGCTGTTGCCCAGGCCAGAGTGCAATGGCATGGTCTCGGCTCCCTGCAACCTCCGCCTCCTGGGTTCAAGCGATTCTCCTGCATCAGCCTCCCAAGTAGCTGAGATTACAGGCACTCACCATCATGCCCGGCTAATTTCTGTATTTTTAGTAGAGATGGGGTTTCACCATGTTGGCCAGGCTGGTCGTGAATGCCTGACCTCAGGTAATCCACCCTCCTCAGCCTCCCAAAGTGCTGGGATTACAGGCGTGAGCCACCATGACCGGCCATCAACCACTTTTAACATCAGAGTAGAGGATGCAAGTTGGAGCTGGGGGTTGACCACTGTCTTGCTCCTTGTCCCAAGTCTCTGAAAACCTGTAACTCCATCAGATCATGGCCTGGAAGGCCCAAGGTTCACAAGGACAAACAGGTTTGCACTAAGAGTAGATATTAGAAATGAAGCTCAGGGGGCCAAGCACAGGGCCTCACACCTATAATCCCAGTGCTTTGGGAGCCAAGGCAGGGGGACTGCTTAAGGCCAGGAATGCTTAAGGCCATTGAGTGGAGGTACAGATGGTTCCCATACACTTTCTTTGCCAAAGCAAAGCCAAGCCACCCCATTACCAACATCACCTTCCAGAGCAGTGCATTGGTTACAATCAGTGCACCTTAGGCTGGGCACTATGGCTCATGCCTGTAGTCCCAGCACTTTTGGAAGCCCAGGTGGGAAGATCACTTGAGCCCAGGAGTTGGATACTAGCCTGGGCAACGTGGCAAAACCCCACCTCCACGAAAAATAAAAATTTATTTTTATTTTTATTTTTTGTAGAGACCAGCATGGGCAATATGGTGAAACTCTGCCTCTACAAAATATTAGCTGGGCACAGAGGCATGTGTCTATAGTCTCTCTCAGCTACTCAGGGGGCTGAGGTGGGAGGACTGCCTGGGCCTGGGGAGGTCAAGGCTGCAGTGAGTGGTGACCATGCCACTGCACTATAGCCTGGGCAACATAGTAAGACCGGAGACTCAAAAAAAAAAAAAAAAACTCAGTTATGTACACTGTGTGGTAAGGACAGAAAGTCTGCATGAATGCTAATAAGGCTGATCCATGGCTGGGGTCTGGGGTGGGTGCCAGGGGCCACTGGCTCTCTGAGCACCACAGTTTCTTCCTAAGACCAGGCAGTGCCCGTCACACACCCCACAGCTCCGTGCGCTTGTACCTCTGAGGCACCCATGAGGCTGTAATCACAGAGCACTCATTCTCCTTACAGGCTCTTGCCTGTGCCTCACATCGGGTGGTGTTTTGCATGTCCCGGTGTCTGTGCAACTGATCAGAGTGCCTGGTGCACATTAAGTCCTTAATAACTGTCATTGAATGCAAAATTAAAGAACCCATGAACGAAAATAAAAATGCCACCACTTGGGATATTATGCAGTGTGGAAAAAAAAAAAAAAGCTATCAAGCCACAAACAGACATGGAGGAAACATCGATATTGCCAAGTGAAAAGAGCCACACAAGGTGGCATTCCAGCTACGGGGCAATCTGAAAAGGCCGAATCAAAGATACAGAGAGGTCGGTGATTTCCAGAAGACTGGATGGGCTGAGCACAGGGGCCTTTCAGGGCAGAGAGGCCGCTCTGTTCAGAATAATACAAGCGGATGCACAGCATCCAACATTTGTTCAAATCACAGAACCCTCAACACCAGGAACAAACCCTAATGGAGACTACAAACTCTGAGTGGTTGTGAAAAGTCAAAGAAGGTGCATTTTGTCTATTTATTTTTAGAGATAGGGTCTTGCTCTCTCGCCCAGGCTGCAGTCCAGTGGTATGATCGTAGCTTACTGCAGCCTCAATCTCCGAGGCTCCAGCAATCCTCCCGCCTCAGCTTCCCAAGCAGCTGAGCCTACAGTTGCACGCCACCACTTGGATAATTTTAAATTTTTATTTTTTGTAGAGGTGGGGTTTTGCCACGTTGCCCAGGCTAGTATCCAACGCCTGGGCTCAAGTGATCTTCCCACCTGGGTTTCTAAAAGTGCTGGGACTACAGGCATGAGCCATGGTGCCCAGCCTAAGGTGCACTGATTGTAACCAGTGCACTGCTCTGGAAGGTGATGTTGGTAATGGGGTGGCTTGGCTTTGCTTTGGCAAAGAAAGTGTATGGGAACCATCTGTACCTTCCACTAGATTTTCCTGTGACCCTAAAACTACTCTAAGAGTAAAGTTATTTAAAAAACACAAAAGCAACAAGCGTGGTGGCTCATGCCTGTAATCCCAGCACTTTGAGAGGTTGAGGTGGGAACATCACGAGGTCAAGAGATTGAGACCCTCCTGGCCAACATGGTGAAACCCCGTCTCTCCTAAAAATACAAAAATAAGCTGGGCGTGGTGGCGCATGTCTGTAGTTCCAGCTACTCGAGAGGCTGAGGCAGGAGAATCACTTGAACCTGAGAGGTAGAGTATGCAGTGAGCCGAGATGGCACCACTGTACTCCAGCCTAGCGACAGTGCGAGACTCTGTCTCCAAAACCACCAACCAACCAACCAACACCAGGCGCAGTGGCTCACACCTATAATCCAAGCATTTTGGGAGGCCCAGGCGGGTGGATCTCAAGGTCAGGAGTACAAAACCAGCCTGACTAACGTGGTAAAACACCATCTATACGAAAAATACAAAATTTCGCCGGGTGTGGTGGCCCATGCCTGCAGTCCCAGCTACGCAGGAGGCTGAGGCAAGAAAATCACTTGAACTTGGGAGGCAGAGGTTGCAGTGAGCCGAGATCATGCCACTGCACTCTAGCCTAAGCGACAGAGCAAGACTCCATCTCAAAATAAAAAAAAAAAAAACAATCAACCACCAAACACAAAAGCCCAGTGGGGCTGCCGACATGCCTGCCCCGCCCCACCTCACCTGGCCGTCGTGCCTGCGCTTCTTCATGAACTGGGTGATGCACATACTGCCCGCTGACTTCCTCTTCAGTGAGACAGGAGTACCCTGGCCGGGCCCCATGGAGGGGATGCCACCATTGTCCTCTCTGGGGGCTGAGGGCACCGTGGTCACGTAGCTCCACTGGCACGGCACAGGCAGGTGCTCCTGTTCGAAGCTCCGTAGCACCTGCGGGTGCACGTACCAACACATCCTGAAGTCAGGCCGCTTCTCGTACACTGAGTTCTCGGAAATGAGCCGCTTGAGCCGGGACTTGGAGGGGACAGTGGCATCCTCGCCAGGGGCCGGGGTGTGCAGGCAGGTGGCAGAGGGGCTCAAGGGGCTGCCGTTGTGCTTGCTGAGCAGTCCGCGGCGGCAGTGCTCCTGGAACTCCCGGATGATGACCTTGCTCCCGTTCACGTTGCCATGCAGCAGCGGCAGCAGCTGGGCCAGGACTGGCGAGAGGGAACATGGGTGGGCATGAGGCTTGGGGAGACACGCACCACCACAGGCCAAGGTGGGGGAACCACACACAGCTCCTCATTGCCATTGAGGCTTGGGGCACAGCCAGCTTCGGGGACAGGAGGCTTCATAAGGGCAATCTTAAGAAAGGGCAGCACCCACACACCTGCCCAGAAGTGAGCCTCAGCCAGGCACGTGCATTGCCCTGGCTGACTTTGAATGCCTGCTGTTCCTACCCCAATGGTTGCCCTGCTCTCCTTGTATGCCATGGTCCCTCCCTAGTTTTTTGAATTTTTTTTTTTTTGAGACGGAGTTTCACTCATGTTACCCAGGCTGGAGTGCAATGGCGCGATCTCGGCTCACCGCAACCTCCGCCTCCTGGGTTCAGGCAATTCTCCTGCCTCAGCCTCCTGAGTAGCTGGGATTACAGGCACGCACCACCATGCCCAGCTAAGTTTTTTTTTTTTGTATTTTTAGTAGAGACGGGGTTTCACCATGTTGACCAGGATGGTCTCGATCTCTTGACCTCGTGATCCACCCGCCTCGGCCTCCCAAAGTGCTGGGATTACACGCTTGAGCCACCGCGCCCGGCCTAGTTTTTGAATTTTTTTTTAAGGCAGGGGCTCACTCTGTCGCTCAGGCTGGAGAGCAGTGGCAGGATCATGGCTCACTGTAGCCTTCTAGGCTCAAGCAGTCCTCCCACCTCAGCCTCCTGAGTAGCTAGGAACACAGGTGTGAGATACCATGCCCAGGTCATTTTACATTTTCTGCAGAGATGGGGTTTTGCCATGTTGCCCAGGCTGGTGTCGAAGCACAGGGCTCAACCAATCCTCCCACCTTGGCTTCCCAAAGTGCTAGAATCACAGGCGTGAGCCCACTGTGCCTGGCCCCTCCTTGGCTTTTGAGAAAGCATAACCCCCACTCTAGCACTGTGGGTGCCCATGTCCTGGTTGATAAAACAAGCCAATTAAGGGACCTGCCTTGTCCTGCCACTGGGGACATCATCAAATGTACGAACGTGTATGAGAAGAGGGCTGGCCGCTGTTATTTGTGGGAAGAATGTTTGCATCACGGACCCACTAGCCTGTAAGACTCTTGCCCTCAGCCCTGGAATTGGCTGGGCCTGACCACGTCCCTGAGGAGGGGAGGTCTCGCCCACACTCACTTTGCTGGTCCCTCTTCTCCCGCTTGGAGGCCTTGGGTGTCTGTTCCTCCTGGGTGGGCGCGGTCTCCAGGAAGCAGGCTGCAAACTGCTGCAGCACCTTCAGGTCCTCCTCCTCACAGTCCCCATCAGCCACCCACACGCAGCCGATTTTCACAGGTTGCAGGACGCGGAACCGCTTCCCCTTGGCCAGAAACTCGTCCCACTCCTTAGCCTTCAGTTTCTGGCGGACCTTGTGGTTCTCAGGGTCAGCGCACTCCTAGTGGGTTAGAAAGCAGAAATTTATTTGGAGTTCTCGCTCCACTATTCCCAGGCACTCTTTTGAGATTCCAGTCCCCAGACAGGGAGCAAGAGAAAAGGATGTGTAAAGCTGCTGACAGTGTCAGGGCCAGAGCAGAGCATACCATGTGCTGGCCATCCCTCTTCCAGATAGAATTATTCTACATGGAATAATTGACACCTGGTCTTTTCTGGGAGAGTCACAGACATTTCTGAGCTCACCCATCAGGCCTCTTTTAACACCACTCTCAATTTTCTGGTGAATGTGTGATTGTGGAGCCGTTTAACAGGGTTGAGTGCCTGTCTGCACGGCCCAGTCATCGGGCAGACACAAGCAGGGCCTGAGACCACTCTCTGACAGACATTTCAGGACTCGGTGGTCAGATATGCACAAGGAATGGAGACCCTCAAGTCCGACCCTGAGACAGTCACACCAAATCCCTGCTTCCCAAACGACAGGCCTTCAGAGCCCCAAAAACAACTTGCTTGAAAGTTCTACAACCTTACAGAATCTGGAAAGGGGTGGCAGGCAGGTTCGCCTGCAGAGACGTGGGACCTTCTGGAGAGATGGGGAAGTTCTACGCTTTATTTTGGGCTGTGGTTACACATATCCACTCGGCTGTTGTAAGTCATCAAACTCAACACTTAGGATGCACACGTCTTGGTACATGCTGACTGTACGTCTGATAGAGTGGTTTCCAGCCCTCTAACCCACAGGCCACGGCCATGCTCCCTCACCAGAGTGTCTGCTCACTTGCAATTTCGTCTTATGTCTGCCACCCTCCCAGGTGATGCTAAGTTCAGGCCCAGCCATTCCGACAAGTGAGCTTGCATGCTGGGAACACAGTTCAAATCGCCTATGGCTGGGTGGGGACTCCCGTCACCCTCCCAGGTCAGGCCACCAACCACCAGTCTGTGAATGAGTTTTTTCTGAGCCAGCGACCTCCCTTTCACTCCCTCACCTCTGTCACACCTTCGTCCTCAGACAGGTACCCATGGGGCACAAAGAAACCATCGTCCTCATCTTCATCCTCTCCCACGTCGTCATCATCATCCTCAAAAGGAGAACAAAAGAGTTCATCAGATAGAAAAGTAGAGCATGTGTCTTATTAAAAACAATAAATTGGCCAGGCACGGTGGCTCACGCATCTAATCTCAGTACTTCGGGAAGCCAAGGTAGGTGGATCACTTGAGCTCAGGAGTTCAACACCAGCCTGGCTAACATGGTGAAACTCCATCTCTACTAAAAATACAAATTTTAGTTGGGCACCTGTAATCCCAGCTCCTAGAGAGGCTGGGGCAGGAGAACCACCTGAACCCGGAAGGCGGAGGTTGCAGTGAACTAAGATCGTGCCACTGCACTCCAGCCTGGGTGATATAGCAAGACTGTCTTAAACCAAAAAAATGTAACGCTGTGAACATCTGTTTGGCATGGCCTTCTGACGGACACTGAGCAATTAGCAGAAAGCCACCAAGTCACAGCGGCTGTGCTGTCAGGTAGAAATGGTGAGTAACAGACTGGCAGGAGGTGAGATGGAGCTGCAGGGCCACAGTGCAGATGCAAACGGGATTCTACCCCGGGCAGCCATGCAGGCGAGTGTCGCCAGGTGAGATCTTTCGAGCAAAGCTCAAAGTGTGGATGTTAAGGGAGATTTGGGTTTCAGACCACACAGCAGGCCAAACAAAAGCTGTCCAAGAGTGAACACAGCTGGGTGTGTCCTTACCCCTTCACTGTGAGACAGGGACTCCCCGGGTTCCTCTTCTTCCCACTCCTCATCGCTGTCCACTTCATAGTCGAGGAGCTTCTGAGAAAAGAAATACACGGGACTCACGACTGCCTTCAGGGCTGGAGGGAAGGGGCACAGCGAGGTGGTACAGGGACGGAGGCCTGCTCGGGTCCGCTCACCGTGTCCTGGGCCCAGGGGTCTCGGGCACGGATGAGCGTCGTCTTCTTGTTCCAGGTACCCCAGTAGGCTGGCCGGTGGTTCTCACAGAACTGCAGGAGCTTCATCCTGCCGAACTTCCTCCTCTCGGGAACACTGTCGCCCTTCCCAGGCTCCACAATCACAACATCACTAAGAAGGAAAACTCTGGGCTCAGGATCGTGCTGCCCTAGACTCGCTCACACACCACCCAGGGACCTCCCAGTGAAGCTGGCCTGACAATTCCAGAAAGTTGGGAGATCGTAAAAACCAGCACTACCTGTCCCCAGAGAAAGGCCAGGAACGTGGACTCGAGGGACAGAGAGAGGAGGGTGCAGCCTGCAGGAGGAGAGGGAGGAAGGCTGCCCAGGTTCAGCCCCAGAGCATTTTTAGCAAGTGGAGTTGAATGGAGCCAGGAAATCTGCAAGAGCAGGGGGTGTCCTTCACTGGAGCCAGGAGGGGCTGGGAAGACAGGAAGAAGAAAACTTCAGGGGCTCATAGGAAGGCCAGGTGGAGAGATGCCTGAGCCAGCAGAAGACGAGCAGCAGAAGGCCCCCGAGCTCCTGCCTCGGGGACCGCAAGATTTGGGCAGCTGCCCTCCAGCGTCACTAGTGGGCAAAGGCCAACCTGCTTGGGCTCTGACCTGTTGAAAATGTCTGCGTTCTGGGTGGAAACCTGGGTGGGTCCGGACCTCAGAGGCTGCCGGCCTTTGAGGTCTTTCAAGAAGGATAATTCGCCATTCTGCTGCTGAAGGAGCTGGTCTAGCTGACTGCAGAGGTCTGGGTCGAAAACAGTCCGATACTGAGGGGCCAGGACCATGTGCTCTTTAATTTCAAAGGGGGCAAACTTTCCACAGGAGCCAGCAAGGGTCTGAAATAAAGAAGAGACCCAGTGGGGTCTTCAAGCAATGGGAGAAAGGAGGCACCATGGACACACAGCGGGGTGCTGGTGGGATTCACCCAGGCTAAGGGCAAGGCGCAGACTCAAAAACCCAGGCACTATGTAGATCCACAGAGCCGAGTTTCCAGAGCTACAGGAAGGAGGTCAGATCAGGAGTCTTAAGGGACAGGATGTGGGGACAGACTAAAAGGGTGATGGAAATAGTGTGTATCTTCATTATGGTTAGCAGGCCCTGTAATTTGTCAATATGAAATTCCTGAAAAGGATGTGTTTTATTGCATGTAAATTATATCTCAACAAACATTGCTTAAAAAAAAAAAAAAAAAAAAAAACCAGGGCAGCACAGTAGTTCAGGCCTGGAATCCCAGCACTCTGGGAGGCCGAAGACAGTGGATCACCTAAGGTCAGGAGTTTAAGACCAGCCTGGTGGCCGGGCGCGGTGGCTCAAGCCTGTAATCCCAGCACTTTGGGAGGCCGAGGCGGGTGGATCACAAGGTCAAGAGATCAAGACCATCCTGGTTAACATGGTGAAACCCCGTCTCTACTAAAAATACAAAACATTAGCTGGGCATGGTGGCGCGTGCCTGTAATCCCAGCTACTTAGGAGGCTGAGGCAGAAGAATTGCCTGAACCCAGGAGGCGGAGGTTGCGGTGAGCCGAGATCGTGCCATTGCACTCCAGCCTGGGTAGCATGAGTGAAACTCCGTCTCAAAAAAAAAAAAAAAAAAAAAAAGACCAGCCTGGACAACATGGTGAAACCCTGTCTCTACAAAAAAATAAAAAAATTAGCCAGGGGTGATGGCGGGCACCTGTAGTCCCACTACTAGGGAGGCTGAGGCAGAAGAATCACTTGAACCCAGGAGGTGGAGGGTGCACTGAGCCGACATTCTGCCACTGCACCCCAGCCTGGGCGACAGAGTAAGACTCTGTCTCAAAAAAAAATAATAATAATTTAGAGACAGGGTCTTACAGTGTCGCCCAGGCTGGTCTCCAACTGCTCTGTTTTTCTGAGATAGAATCTTGCTTTATCACGTAGCCTGGAGTGCACTGGCACGATCTTGGCTCACTGCAACCCGCTCCTCCTGGATTCAAGGGATTCTCCTGCCTCAGTCTCATGAGTAACTGGGATTATAGGTGCCCAGCACCATGCTCAGCTAATTTCTGTATTTTTACTAGAGACAAGATTTCACCATGTTGGCCAGGCTGGTCTTGAACTCCTGACTTCAGGTGATCCACTTGCCTTGGCCTCCCCAAGTGCTGGGATTGCAGTCGTGAGCCACTGCACAAGGCCAAAAGTAGAAATTTCTGTATAACAAAAGACTCTGTAAACAAAAGACTCTGTAAACAAAAGTAGACTGAGATGAAATATCTGAGGATTAAATACCAGACTGTAAAAAAACTCTTATTACAGAACAAGCCAAAAAAAAGAAGAAATTTTTTTAAAAAAAAAAAAAAAAAAAAAAAAAAGGGGTAAAAAATAGGAATTGGCAAGTCACAGAAGAACTAAAATGGGAAACCAACATAAAAAAATGCTCAACTGCACCAAGAATCAAGTAAAAATGGAAAGTAAAACAAGAATATCAATTTTTTAAAAATGCATCAGGCTGGCAAAGTTAAAATTCATTCCATCCACTAATATCACAGAATCAGGAAGAGACATTTTCAGGCATTGCCAGGAATGTGCATCTGAGTTTTTCCCGTCTGGCGGGCACTCTGGTCAGGGCTAATGACGTTTCAGCAATGTGCTGTTTTGTTCTAGAGGCGAATCATGCTTAGTTTGCTGTCCCAAAGGAGGCATGTGTGCAGAGAAGCATACGCAGGAACCCCTACTGTGCCACTGAGGGCAGAGAAGCTGAGATAGCAGCAGGCTCTGTTGCTGAGAGAACTGCTGAGGCCAGGAGGTCGAGACCAGCCCTGGCAACACAGACCCCATCTCTGCTACGAATAAAATTAGGGAGGCTGAGGTGAGCACATCATCTCACGTCAGGAGTTCAAGATCAGCCAGGCCAATACGGTGAAACCCTGTGTCTACTAAAAATATAAAAAATTAGTGAGACATGGTGGCGGGTGCCTGTAATCCCAGCTACTCAGAAGGCCAAGGCAGGAGAATTGCTTAAACCCAGGAGGTGGAGATTGCAGTGAGCTAAGATCGAGCCACAGCATTCCAACCTGGGTGACAGAGCAAGACCCCATCTTAAAAAACTAAACAAATGAATAAATAAAATTTAAAAAAAAAGAGAGAGAAACTATGATATCATTGCATTATTAAGTATTATGCAACAGTGAAAATAAATGACACGGCCGGGCGCGGTGGCTCACGCCTGTAATCGCAACACTTTGAGAGGTCGAGGCAGGCAAATCATCTGCAGTTGGGAGTTCGAGACCAGCCTCATCAACATTGAGAAACCCTGTCTCAACTAAAAATACAAAATTAGCCGGGTGTGGAGGCACATGCCTGTAATCCCAGCTATTCGGGAGGCTGAGGCAAGAGAACCACTTGAAACTGGGAGGTGGAGGTTGTGGTGAGCTGAGATCACGCTACTGCACTTCAGCCTGGGCAACAAGAGCAAAACTCCGTCTCAAAAAAAAACAAACAAAAAAACAGTACTCGCTTCAGCAGCACATATAACAAAATTGGAACAATACAGAGAAGATTAGCATGGCCCCTGCACAAGGATGACACAAAAATTCGTGAAGCGGTCCATGTTTTTTTTTTTTTTTTTAAATAAAAGGAGAAAGAAATGACATGGGCCTGTGTCACTACGGAATGTGTAGATACAACAATGTCATGTTGTGTACCTTCAAGATATGCAATTGTTGTGAAATATTTTGAGATACAAATAAAAGGATAGGCCAGGAGCAGGGGCTCATGCCTGTAATCCAAGCACTTAGAGGCCAAGGCTAGGAGAAGATTTCGAGGCCAGAAGGTCAGGACCAGCTGGGCAACATAGGAAAATCCCGTCTGTACAAAAAAATTTAAAAATTAGGCCGGGCGCAGTGGCTCATGCCCATAATCCCAGCACTTTGGGAGGCTGAGGTGGGCTGATCACTTAAGGTCAGGGGTTCGAGATCAGACTGGCCAGCACAGTAAAACCCTGTCTCTTCTAAAAATACAAAAATTAGCTGTGTGTGGTGGTGTGCACCTGTAATTCCAGCGACTCAGGAGGCTGAGGCAGGAGATTCACCTGACCTCAGGAGACAGAGGTAGCAGAGAGCCGAGACTGCGCCACTGCACTCCAGCCTGGGCGACAGAGTGAGACTCTGTCTCAAAAAAAAACGCTGGCCAGTCTGATCTCGAACCCCTAAAATTAGCCAGGTGTGGTGGCATATGCCTGTAGTCCCAGCTACTCGGAAGGCTGAGGTGGGAGGATCACCTGACCCTGAGAGGTCAAGACTGTAGTGAGCTGTGACTGTGACACTGCACTCCAGCCTAAGTGACAGTGTGTGACCCAGTCTCAAAAATAAATAAATAAAACGGCAGATAGATACATTAAAAAGAATGAAATACATCTAAATATGGCAACATGACACATACCCAAGACGGCTAAGTACACATGTGTATGAACAGACAGTGAGTGGAGCAGGGAAAGGCATTGAAGGCCCGCTAACATTGGAGATGGGCTCCCTCTGGGTAAAAGGGAAGGAGGGCTGTGGTTTCCATGCACAGATGGTGGCTCAGAAGGTCTGAGCTGTCAAGTGACCAATGCCAGGCGGGGAAAGTAAATCTTTGTGAATTCTACTGTTGTTTTGAGGCTAAGCTTCCCCTCAAGCGTAAGTTTCCCAAGGGTAAAAACATGGTTAACTTCTCTTAACGCCTAACACAAAATTACTCATGAAGCAGCCTCTGAAAACAGCACTTTTTAATCAGACGCCACTTTTTACCTTTTTGGGTCAAAGTGAAGACAAAATATTGAGCCTCAAGAGTTTTTACCAGAAACGGAACTTCCCTGGCTCACCGGAGGCTCCGTGCCTCATAATCAGAGAAGCTGGCTGGTGACAGATCCTTTCACTTTCAGAGAGGAAAAGAGCTGAAACTCGAAAGCAAAGGCAGCTGGCTGCTCACCTTGGGGGCCTGTGGAGTCTTTGGTTTCTGGAAGAACCTGGTGATTTCGGCCTTCTCTGCTTTAATACGCTGTGATGTAAGAGAAGGTTATGAGAAAGAAGAGAGGAAGAGACACAGTGCGCGCTTCAAAGCATGCAAATGTCCCCCCAGCACCAAAACTCAAGCATGTTAACTCGAAGGCTCTACTGTGATTTTTTAAGCTCTCAAAACCCACGGACCCGCAACCATGCCAGCCAATCTCAAAATGCCTGAGTTGCCCTTGCAGGTGGAAGTGCCAGGGTATGGGGCCAGTAGGCATGTGACAGGCCAGAACCGGAAAGAAGCAAAAGGATGCATCTAGACAGATTCGTCCCTCCCGTGGGCGCCATTTGGTTTCCTCAAACCAAGAGAACATTAGGCGACCACCCTGTGCATCTGCTTCTTCAACGGGCTGGGATGGGGAAGTACTGAAGGAAACACGCTACCTTCTCCTCTTCTCTTAACCGTTTCTCTTCTTCCTTTTTCCTTTTCTCCTCAAGTTTAGCCCTATGAGACAGCAAATGACATTTCAGCCGACTCTTTGCTATGGTTCTGGAAGGGACCACGGCATGCAACTGTTAGTATGTGGCAAGTATTTAATTTTACAGTAACGAATATGTTACTTTCACGTTACTATAAAGCTATAACATAGGCCTTCACAATAAAAATGGAAAATAGACAACAAAATTTTTTCTATGACTAGAATATATATATATATATATATATATATATATAAAAGACTTCAGCCAGCCGATGCATAATTACCACAAACAAAACCCATATTCCTGTGATGCAAATGCCTCAGTTGGTTGGGAACTGGAACGACAGTCACAGGCAGAGACAAGGGGCCCAGGGCGAGTGGACTTGGGGGAGCACAAAAGAGCAGGGAGCTGCTTTCCACCACTCCCACGTCAGGGCCGCACGTGCAGCTCACACAGGAGAAACAGAAAGGAACTGATGGGAGCCCCAATCTGCCTGCGAAACGCCAAAGGCCCATCACAGTGGCCAGAAGTGGAATCCAGCAGCGGGGAGGTAGGCCCAGCATGGCTGAGGGCACTCACTCCAGGGCTTCCTGCCTTTCCTTGCGCCGCTCCTCCTTGAGCCGCTGCTTCTCCGCCTTCTCCTTCTCATCCTTCTCCCGTTTCTCCCGCCTCTCCTTTTCCTTCAGCTCCTTCTCTTCCTCCCTCTTCTTCTTGGCCTCTTCCTTGGCCCGCTTGGCCTCCTCTTTCAGCTTCTCCTTTTCTTCTCTTTCTGCACGTAACTTGAGCTGTTTGCCCAGGCGCTCCTGATCCTACAAGACAGTGTGGCAGGTGACAGGTGGCCTTCTTGCCAGCCACCAGGAGGGAGCTCAAGACAGTGTCAAGTGGCCCTCTCTCTAGCTCCCAGGAGGAAGCTCTGATCAGAGCATGCGGGACGGCTGGACCTAGATGACAGGGACAGAATTTGGGGACCAAGGCCAGGTGCAGTGGCACGTGCCTGTAATTCCAGCACTTTGGGAGGCCAAGGTGGGTACATCACCTGAGGTCAGGAGTTCAAGACCAGCCTGGTCAACATGGTAACACCCCGTCTCTACTAAAAATACAAAAATTAGCCAGGCGTGGTAGAGGGTGCCTGTACTCCCAGCTACTCAGGAGGTTGAGGCAGGAGAATCACTTGAACTCAGGAGACCTAGGGTGCAGTGAGCTGAGATCACACCATTGCACTCCAGCCTGGGCAACTAAGTGAGACTCAGTTAAAAAAAAAAAAAAAAAAAAAATGAATTCAGAGACCAGCTCCAGGAAGCGCCTCCAATCAACAACCTTACACAGAAGTAATTTTATTTTTTTTGAGATGAAGCCCACTCTGTTGCCCAGGCTGGAGTACAGTGGTGCAGTCACAGCTCGCTGCAGCCTCGACCTCCCAGGCTCAAGCAATCCTCCTGCCTCAGCCTCCTGAGTAGCAGGGAATACATGCATATGCCACTATCCCCAGGCATTTTTATATTTTTCCTAGAGATGGAATTTTGCTGTGTTGCTTAGACTGGTCTTGAACACCTGGGCTCAAACAATCCCTCTGCCTCAGCCTCCCAAAGTGTTGGGATTATAGGCATGAGCCATAGCACCCAGCCACAGAAGTGATTTTCATCATCCATTATGCTTCCCTCCGTCATAAGAAAAATGTTAATAATTAGCCCTGTGTCCCGGTACTTGTGGGCAAGTCAATATAAGATTCATTTAAAACACAATCTGGCTGGTGCAGTGGAGCTCACTCCTATAATCCCAGCACTTTGGGGGGCTGAAGCAGACAGATTGCTTGAGGCCAGGAGTTCGAGAACAGCCTGGCCAACAAGGTAAAACCCCATCTCTACTAAAAATACAAAAAATTTAGCCAGATGTGGCAACGCACACCTACAGTTCCAGCTACTCAGGAGGCTGAGGCACAAGAATCACTGGAACGCGGAAGGCAGTTCAAGATCACGCCATGGCATTGCAGCCTGGGCAACAGAGCGAGACTCTGCCTAAAAACAAAAATCCCCAAAAACATTTACTAATTTGGAGATGGGGTCTCGTTCTAGTGCCCAGGCTGGAGTTCAGCAGCACTATCTTGGCTCACTGAAACCTCCGTCCTGGGCTCAAAGCAATCTTCTGGCTGGGCGTAGTGGCTAACATCTATAATCCCAGCACTCTGGGAGGCTGAGGCGGGTGAATCACAAGGTCAGGACCTCAAGACCGACTGGCCAATATGGTAAAACCCTGTCTCTACTAAAAATACAAAAAAAAAAAAAAAAAAATAGCTGGGCATGGTGGTGTGCACCTGTAGCCCCAGCTGCTCGGGAGGCTGAGGCAGGAAAATTGCTTGAACTCGGGAAGCAGAGGTTGTAATGAGCCCAGATGTGCCACCGTACCCCAGACTGGGAAACAGAGCAAGACTCCATCTCAAGAACAAACAAACAAACAAAAAAGCAATCTTCCTGCCTTAGCCGCATGAGTAGCTGGCACCACAGGCACCTATCACCACACCTGGCTAATTTTTGTAGAGACAGTCTCACCATGTTGCAGAGGCTGATCTTGAACTCCTGTGCTCAAGCAACCTGCCCACCTCAGCCTCCCAAAGTGCTAGGATTATAGGCATGAGCCATCACAGCCAGCCCAGGTTTTTTTCTCTCTTTTCTTTTTTGAGACAGAGTCTCGCTCTGTCACCAGGCTGGAGTGCAATGGCGCCACCTTGCTCACTGCAACCTCGAACTCCCTGATTCAAGCGATTCTCCTGCCTCAGCCTCCTGAGTAGCTGGGACTCAGCACATGCCACCACGCCCAGCTAATTTTCGTATTTTTAGTAGAGACAGGGTTTTCCCACATTGGTCAGGCTGGTCTTGAACTCCTGACCTCTTCTTGATCTGCCCGCCTTGGCCTCCCAAAGTGCTGGGATTACAAGCATGAGCCACCATCCCCGGCCTCAAATTCTTTAAGGGAGTAATACTTCATTAACAGGTTCTTCATTCCAAAGATTTGGTAGTGCCCTGGGACACTGAATCATTATGTGATCTGAAGTTAATGTTAAACATGCTCAGCTGGGCGTGGTGGCTCACGCCTATAATCCTGGCACTTTGGGAGATCAAGGCAGATCACTTGAGGTCAGGAGTTTGAGACCAACTTGGCCAACATGGTGAAACCCTGTCTCTACTAAAAATACAAAAATTAGTCAGGAGTGGTGGTGTGTGCCTGTAATCCCAGCTACTCAGGAGGCTGAGGCAGAAGAATTGTTTGAACCCTGGAGGCGGAGGTTGCAGTGAGCGGAGATCTCGCCACTGCCCTCCAGCCTGGGCAATGGAGGGAAAACTCCATCTTAAAAAAACAAAACAAAATGATCACCTGCTTGGCTCGACAGGTGCCCACTCCAAGCACAGCATGAGGACCATCTCTCATCCAATACGGGCTTTCCACATATGGAGCCCGATAGCTCAGCTTTCAGTTTGGGTTAAGAATATCTGCCTTTGTCTCTCAGGAAATGCTCTAAATGTGTCCCAGTACATCTCTGGTAGCCTTAACAAAAGCCAGGGAGACACAGTCTGAAAGATGTCGATTTTCATTTCTTGCCAGCATCCTGTGTAACTGCATCTGACATACAACACAGATGACAAAGGTGACTGTCTGGACTGAACAAGGACACTCTCAACATAGCTGTGGGTGGAGCAGAGTCTCCTGCCCTGTTCCTAAGCAGGAAATAGAAGGCTTCTAGAAACTGCAGGTGAATCAGATTTCTTCAGCCACACTTGGGTATTTTCTCCTCCGACGTGTGCGGGACTCAGAGGTGCCAATGAGCTTCAAAAGAGTTCGCATTCTGGCCGGGGGTGGTGGCTCATGCCTGTAATCCCAACACTTAGGGGAGGCTGAGGCGGGCAGATCACTTCAGGTCGGGAGTTCAAGACCAGCCTGACCAAAATGGAGAAACCCCGTCACTACTAAAAAATAAAATTAGCCAGGTGTAGTGGCGCATGCCTGTGATCCCAGTTACTCTGGAGGCTGAGGCAGGAGAATTGCTTGAAACCGGGAAGTGGAGGTTCTGGTGAGCCAAGATTGAGCCACTGCACTACAGCCTGGGCAACAAGAGTGAAACTCTGTCTCAAAAAACAAAAACCAAAACAAAACAAAAAAAGAGTTATCCTTCCAAAGAGTGAGATAAACTGTAAAAATAAAAATCAGGCTGGGCACGGTGGCTCGCGCCTATAATCCCAGCACTTTAGGAGGCCAAGGTGGGTGGACCACCTGAAGTTAGGGGTTCAAGACCAGCCTGGCCAATATGGTGAAACCCTGTCACAAAAAAAAAAAAAAAAAAAAAAAAAATTAGCCAGGTGTGGTGGTGCACGCCTGTAATCCCAGCTACTCGGGAGGCGAAGACAGGAAAATTGCATGAACCCTGGAGGTGGAGGCTGCAATAAGCCAAGATTGCGCCACTGCACTCCAGCCTGGGCAACAGAGCGAGAGACTATCTCAAAAACAGAATTAATGTAAAAATCAACCCCAAATCTGACCCACAAAAATACAGTGCGCTGTCAGGAAGCTCAAGAAACGCCCAGTGAACACAGAGCTGATGGTCACCAGGCCCCTCCTGTGAGCTGGCAGTATAGGCAAAGCCCAGAGGCCTTCCCTGCAGTTTTCGTTTGTTTTGGTATAACATGATGTTCAACTTCTCTAATCTTTAGGCAGTAAGTAAAAAGGCCTCTGGTGATGCCCCCCACAGAATAAGAAACTCAGCAGGGAGTTCCTAAAGGATAATCAGCCATCAAGTGTAGGGGCTATTAAGATGTTACAGAACTTAGGAAGAAGTGGAACTTAAATCCCTATTAAAGAGTTGGGACTGCAGAGAAAGGGACTGGGGTTTCTGGAAGGTAATTTTAAGCTACAGTGGGATGAGGAACCATTAAGAGAGTGGAAATACTACTGATAAATGCTTAGAAAAGGCCACACACAAAATCTTAGGACCCAGCAAAGCAAAAACTGACACAATCCACGCACCATCAAGCCCAGGTAAATAAAATGAAGCAAGAATCAAAATGATGGTCAGAGAAGGCTGGGGAAAAGTAAAAACGGGACCAAAGGAATTGCAAAGGGCTTTGCTTACTATTTAATGCAAAAAGCACAGCAGGTTAATTTTCTATTTCAGGAAAAATGTCTTACTCTTTGCAGTCTGAGCTTGTTCTTCTCTGTAGAACCTTTGACGAATTTCTTAGTTATCTGAAATGAAAGACATTTATCTTTAAACACCAGTTATTTCAATTGCTTCAAGAAAAAGAGAAACTTTTCCAGGTGGTCAGTTTTTCCACCAACAGAACCAAAATGTCATGGTATAGTCATAAACTCCAATGAGTGTGCACACGTGTATCTGGGATTAGATAACAAGGGAGACTGTGGAGGCAGATAAAGAAATGAGTGAAGCAGGCCACACACAAGAAAAACAAGGCAAGCTCAGAAATAAAAGCAACAGACAAGGCTGGGTGTGGTGGCTCATGCATGCAATCTTAGCACTTTAGGAGGCTGAGGCAGGCAGATCACCTCAGGTCAGGAGTTTGAGACCAGCTTGGCCAACATGGCAAAACCCTGTCTCTACTAAAAATACAAATAATTAGGCATGGTGGCGGGCCACTCGGGAGGCTGAGGCAGAAGAATCGCCTGAACACAGAGGAGGAGGCTGCAGTGAGCCGAGATGGCGCCACTGCACTCCAGCCTGGGCTACATAGTCAGACTGTCTCAAAATAAATAGATGCTAAGTTAATCAAGTAAAACATGTTTCCAGGCTGGTTTCCTGTGAACCACTAATTTACATTCTGTCTAACCCCACTCTGCTTTTTATATTTTTTCATTTTTAATTGTTTTTGAGATGGAGTCTCGTTCCCATTGCACAGGCTGGAGAGCAGTAGCACAGTCTCGGCTCACTGCAACCTCTACCTCCTGGGTCCTAGTGCTTCTCCTTCCATAGCCTCCAGAGTAGCTGGGATTACAGGCACGTGCCACATGCCTGGCTACATTTTGTATTTTTAGTAGAGATGGGGTTTCACCATGTTGGCCAGGCTGGTCTCGAACTCCTGACCTCAGGTGATCCACCTGCCTCCGCCTCCCAAAGTGTTAGGATTACAGGCGTGAGCCACCGCGTCCGGCCAACTCTGCTTTTTAGAACGTGGAGTGAGAGCTTAAGACAAAAGGGAAACTTGCTGGCGTTGTCTAGGACCTCTATATTCTAGGGCACAATATTCTCTATCATCTACCTTCATACTGAGCTTGGGCTACTAGGAATTACTAACAGAACCCATGGTGTGCCTCACCATCCACCTAAATGGTCCTGGGGCGGAAGACGAACAGGGAGTCTGGACTTTGGCCTAAGCCATCTCCCACCGTGGCAGAGAATACCAAACTATTAGAGTGAAGAACAATGGGAAAAGAGGCTTAAGGCTGGGAAGAAATAGTTCTCCCGGTTCACTGCAGACTTACAGTGTAAGGCTGAAGTTGAATTGAGAAAGCAAAGGCCCAGCCAGGTGCAGTGGCTCAGGCCTGTAATCCCAGCACTTTGGGAGGCAGAGGTGGGTGGATCACAAGGTCAGGCGATCGAGACCATCCTTGCTAACAGGGTGAAGCCCCGTCTTTACTAAAAATACAAGAAATTAGCTGGGTGTGGTGGCATGTGCCTGTAATCCCAGCTGCTCGGGAGGCTGAGGCAGGAGAATCACTTGAACCCACGAGGTAGAGGTTGCAGTGAGCCAAGATGGAGCCACTGCATTCCAGCCTGGGTGCCTGGGCAACAGAGCAAGAGCAAGACTCCATCTCAAAGGGAAAAAAAAAAAAAAAAGAAAAACCAGAAGCCCATTTTCCTGGCAATGGTCTGACAGGTCAACAAAATTATTTAACAGTGATTTCTTTATCTGGGAAAGCTGAACCCCTGACTAGGACCTCTCACAGAATAAAAGCTTTAGATGAGTGAACTCTAAAAGACAGCCTTTCCACTGGGCTCCCACTGAGTCCTTTCTAGACTAGACCTTTCTTTAGGGAACGACTGAGCCGTTGTGAGAAGGCTACCCATCTTGGCGGAAGTTCCTTCACCAGTGAGATGAGGCCAGGGTGCTTAGTCTTTACTGAGAATGTGGCAACAGAAATGCCAGCCAGAGGCAGCCTCACCAAATGTCGCAGAAAAAGCATGTGTCTCTCCAGCATTCACTTTGGCTGCCAAGGCTGTGTGCCTCACCCCCACTCTGAGGGATTTAGGTGCAGAATGTGGGAGCTGCCACAGCTCCATGAGATTGCATGTGGAATGTGGTCTTGGGGCAGTGGGGAACTCATTTCTGTGGTCCTGCCCGCACTTGAAGCTCAGCTGCAGAATCTCCTGCCTCTTGCAATGGCCCCCTCCTCTGCTGTGAGTCCAGGAACAATAGACTTGATGTGACTGGCAGGAGCCTGCTCAGTAATACCCAACAACACAACAGAGAAATTACTGCTTAATTTAAAACTGGTATGTCTTTTGCTTTACCAAAACCTCAGATGAACCTTGAGGTCTGACAGAATATTCTTAAAATTTGACGCAAGTGTTTCTAGATCTCACTCTTAAAATTCTATGCAAGGCTACCATACTCTACCCAGCTGAAGCCCAGCCAAACAGCACCCTCAACTGCCAAAAACATGATCCAGGATCCCAGAAGGAAGCTGAAACACAGAAAGCGACGATCCCAAGGAGTCGAGACAGAGCTAACAGTGTGTGGGCATGAAAATTCCTACACCTGTTCCCCAATAATCCTCTCAGAGCCTATGGACTCTGATTTTATACTAAAGGGTATCCAATTTCTAAGTCCAGAGCAGATAAGTGGCTAAAACCTAACAGCAGGGGAGCAAAGGCAGGGGGTAAACGATAAAACCTACAAGCATATGAGAGAGTACAAGCTGGGAAAATAAGAACGCACACATTGCCTCGAGCTAGCAAAAGCTCATTCCCCTAACAGCCCAAAGCGACTTGTAGAAGGAAGCTGCAAGCAGCAATCATTTAGTGAAAGCCAACCATAGAAACAGGAGTATCTACTAAGACAGATCTGTACCCTGCAGTACACCCACACCATGGGGTATCACAGAGCAATTAAAAAGGGCTCGACCGGCCGGGCACGGTGGCTCACGCCTGTAATCCCAGCACTTTGGGAGGCCGAGGCGGGTGGATCACGAGGTCGAGAGATCGAGACCATCCTGGTCAACATGGTGAAACCCCGTCTCTACAAAAAAAAAAAAAAAAAAGGCTCGATCTTCCCATCCCCAGTACAAAAAACATCAAAGACACCCTTGAGTAACAAAGCCAGATATTTACAGTGTATGTCGGACAGAAAGAAACAAAACCATACTGGGTATTTCCTAGGGATCTGTCTGGATAGCAGGACACAGAAAAATACAAGATGATGATGACGATGATGATCATTGCAACCTCCTGGGAGAACAAAGGGCTGCAAGCTTTCCATTCTTTCTTTCCTTTTTTTTTTTTTTTTTTTTTTGAGACCGAGTGTCTTGGCTGTTGCCCAGGCTGGAGTGCAGGGGTACAATCACAACTCACTGCAACATCTGTCTCCTTGGCTCAAGTAATTCTCCCACCTCAGCCCCCTGAGGAGCTGAGACTACAGGTGTGCACCACCATGCCCAGCTAATTTTTGTATTTTTTATAGAGACAGGGTTTCACCTTGTTGGTCAGGCTGGTCTTTAACTACTAGGCTCAAGCAATCCTCCCACCTTGGCTTCCCAAAGCGCTGGGATTACAGGCATGAGACAGTGCACCTGGACCATTACTTCTTTTAAACATGGACAATTTATTACAAACATAATTTCAAGTATATGCAAAGAAGTTCCAGCAATCTGGGCACAGAGGCAAGCCAAAGATTCCAGTAACAAACGCAACTGCACCAACATGATCATTTGTAGACTAATCATCTCTATCACTAACAGAAGAGGCTAAATTACAAGTCTGATTGCAAACAAACTTCAGAAAAGTTTCTTTCCCACATGGTAGAAAACTGTAATACTAAAAAGGAACGCTTCAGCTATTCAAAGGACTCTGGTAGTACCTAAAGAGGGGTCTTTCTAAATCACTGTTTTTCCAAAGTGAGATTCTCTAGATCCTACGGTACTAAAATGACATCAAAAACTGAAACAAAAACCCGCTCTGAAGCTCCCTGTAAAGGGACAGCTGGATCTGTATCGGAACAAACTCCCATTTTCTTTTATTTTAAAAAAGAAAAAATATAGAAGGCAAGCCAGCTCACAAAGTACAGTGGCAATAAATGCCCGGAGGCTCTCAATGCAGATTTCACTGCACCAACTCAGGGAAGAACAGACCCCACAGACAACCACACAGATCACATGGCAAACGTGAAACAATCTGCAAGCTTCCCACCAGCTCCCCCTGCAATCTGGAAAGAGGGGCTGGTGGGGAGGGAAAGTGTGAAAACAATGTATTCCCCAGAATAACAGGGGTTGTGGGCGTGCGGGATGGAGGGGTGCAGACCTCACGGAAAGGTGCTGAGTTAGGCACCAACATGCAGGAATCCTCAAAGGCACGGAGAGGAAGTAGGGGTTGTAGGTGGAGCCTCTCCCAGCTGGGATCTCAGGGAGCCCTGCCATCAGAGCAGAGCAGGGGGAGGCCTCCTCATCATCGCTTCACTTCACATAGCTTCAGTGAATGACAGGCCCCCCCGGGGTGGTTGTGGCCGCTTTCTGCCATAGGCTCTGGGCCAGCCTAAAGCCTTCACCACTTGTCAATTATTTGAAAAGCTGGACTAATACTGCCTTCTAGTGCATTCCAAAACCTCCAGCCTGTGTTCAGAACAAGATCTAGCATCCTAAATGCAGGGTTTCCTAAATATCGCACACTGTGTTTCATGTGCTCAGTTGTGTTAGCAAGGGGGCAGGACTGTTTCACCACAGTGCCCAACAAGGTGACTTCCCACTTTGCAGACTGAGCTGTGGATGAAAGGGCAAAATTAATAGAAACATGTGCTTGTATCCTGCTCTTGCTACATGGCTGCCAACACATCACAGGACAACATTCTGCAAAGTGGCAGCAGCCTGGAAGAAATTCAAGTGACTGAATGGACACTACAGGGTGGCCAAAGTGGAGAGACTTCAACTCTGATTTTGGGAGACTGAGTGGTGGCTTAGGTAGAAGTTGAAATGTGTAAATCCCAGTCTGGCACATTTAGCAACTTAGAAGAGGGTACTAGGCTTAGCACCTAAGTGATAAAATAATCTGCTTACCTATATAACAAACCTGCACATATAAAAAAAAGCTCACACCTGGAATCCTGGCACTTTGAGAGGCCAAAGTAGGCGGGATCACCTGAGGTCAGGAGTTCAGAACCAGCCTAACCAACATGGAGAAATCCCGTCTCTAGAAAAATATACAAAATTAGCCGGCATGGTGGTGCATACCTGTAGTCCCAGCTGCTCAGGAGACTGACAGGAGAACCACTTGAACCCGGAAGGCGGAGGTTGCGGTGAGCCCAGACAGCACCATTGCACTCCAGCCTGGGCAACAAGAACGAAACTCCGTCTTAAAAAGAAAAAAATGAAAAAAGAAAAAGTAGAAGCCCAGGCGCAGTGGCTAACGCCTGTAATCCCAGCATTTTGGGAGGCCAAGGCAAGCAGATCACTTGAGGTTAGAAGTTTGAGACCAGCCTAGCCAACATGGTAAAACCCATCTCTACCAAAAAAATACAAAAGTAGCTGGGTATGGTGGTGGGAGCCTGGAATCCCAAATACTCAGGAGGGTGAGGCAGGAGAATCGCTTGAACCCAGGAGGTGGAGGTTGCAGTGAGCCGAGATCACGCCACTGCATTCCGGCCTGACCGACAGTGAGACCACATCTCAAAAAAAAAGAAGAAAAGATTTGCTTCATTTTTATCATTTCATGAACCTAAAGAGGGAGCCATTTTTTCTTTTTTGCCTCTTCTCAGGTGAAAAACAAGAAATGGAGTCACTCAGGAAAATAAATGGTCCCAGCCAGACACAGTGGCTCATACCTGTAATTCCAGCACTTTGGGAGGCTGAAGCAGGTGGATCACCTGAGGTCAGGAGTTTGAGACCAGCTTGGCCATCATGGGGAAACCTAATTTCTACTAAAAATATGAAAACTAGCCGGGTATAATGGCAGGCGCCTCTAATCCCATCTACTTTGGAGGCTGAGGCAGGAGAATTGCTTGAACCTGGGAGGCAGAGGTTGCAGTGAGCTGTTATTATTCCACTGCACTCCAGCTCCAGCCTGGGAGATAGAACAAGATTACATCTAAAAAAAAAAATAAAGACAAATGGTTCCTTAGAGTTCAAAATTCCAAAAGCAAACAAGGTTGGTGGTTTATGGTCCAGGTGGTCTACTCATACCTGCTTACAGGTAGAGATTAAATGATCTATTTCAGGATCTACTCTCATATAAAGACCCAACATGAACAAACAGAAGTGCTACAAAACCAAAAACACAAAAAAGCACTGTTTCTTCTGGTTCTACATACTTAAGATAAAAAGTAAAAATTTTAAACAAACAGAAAAAGACATTGCTAAACATACCATGGGACTCATGACTGATTTTATCAGTTTGGTCCATAAGACCCTAAGGACACCATCTTGCTAATCAAAAACCAATGACAGAGACAGACCATGCAAAAGTCACGCTTATGGGTTTCTTAAAAATGGTTCCAGACAGGGTATCACTCTGTCACCCAGGCTGGAGTGCAGCGGTATGATCACAGCTCATGTAACCTCCAACTCCTGACCTCAAGTGATCCTCCTGCTTCAGCTTTCCCAGGTAGCTGGGACTACAGGCATGTGCCACCACGCCCAAATAATTAAAAAAAAAAAAAGTGGTGGCTCACGCCTGTAATCCAAGCACTTTGGAGGCCAAGGCAGGCTGATCACCTGAGGTTGGGAGTTCAAGACCAGCCTGACCAACACGGTGAAACCCTGTCTTAAAAAAAAAAAGTTTTTGCAGGGCTGGGCGCAGTGGCTCATGCCTGTAATTCCAGCACTTCGGGAGGCCAAGACAAGCAAATGACTTGAGGTCAGGAATTTAAGACCAGGCTGGCCAAGATGGTGAAACCCTGTCTCTACTAACAATATAAAAATTAGCCAGGTGTGGTGGCATGCACCTGTAATCCCAGTTATTAAGGAGGCTGAGGCAGGAGAATCATTTGAACCTGGCAGGTGGAAGTTGCAGTGAGCCGAGATCACTCCACTGCACTCCAGCCAGGGTGATAGAGACTCTGTCTCAAAAAAATAAAAATTATTTTGTAGAGACGGTGTCTATGTTAACCAGGTTGGTTTTGAAGTAATCTTCAAGCGATCTTCCCACCTCAGCCTCCCGGAAATGCTGGGATGACAGGTGTGAGCCACCATGCTCGGCCCCAGGTAAGGCTGTTTTTAAGATGAGTGGCTGTGCTGACAGGGGCTGACCCTACAGAATTCCCCATGTCATGTTTCCTGCCATCTCACTGCCACTTCAGTGCTCAGTGCCTCCGTACCCCCGAGGTCTCTACAGTTCTGTGCTTGGACGGGAGGGGCCCAGAGGAAGCTGGACCTGGAGTCTGAAGTGAGGGCTCAGATCCTAATTCCCTGAAACAGCTAAGCCATCGCTGATTAGGTGTGAACAACGGAGGCTAAACGGCAGGGTGTTACCCACACAAGACAGCAGGTACTGTTGATGAATCAAGTCCCAGGTGTATCACAACGAACGTACAACCGAACACTCTGAGTTTTGATACCGGGAAGAACTTCACGTCAAGTGGTCACAAGACCTAGCCCATGGCCCCGCTCACTCTGCCACAAACCATCTGGGTGATCCAGTGGGGACTGACAGCGCTCTGAGATCTGTGAACACTGATGTGTGGAGACTCCGTGGGAGATACTCACTCTGCGGACGGGTGTGGAGGTGGGGAAGGGACTCGTGCTGCTATGCTGCTTTGGGGGAGCAGGCAGCCCCTCAGGCGAGCTGGTGGAAGAGGGAGAGCTCAGGGAAGAATGGCTGAGTACAGAGTCTTCTTCGAGGCAAGATTCCAGCACCTCGTTCTCAGGGGTCATGCTCTTGCCTTGGGGTATTGCCAGAGGGGACTTAGTTTGGGGGGGTCTCACAGCCAAGATGTCCTGCAGGACCACCACGGGCACCTTCCCTCTGAACAGGATGCCCCCAGCTTCACTCCAGTCGTCCTGCTCCTTTCTGGAGCACATTCTCAGGCCACTCATCAGCTCCGGGCAGCTCTGTGGGGAACATTCCTGGGAGTCAACTCTCCTCCCCATGCCTCCAGAGCCAACACCCTCCTCCTCTGTTTTGCAAGGAATGTCTGAAAGGGTCTCTCCAGGAAATGCCAACTTGTCATTCTGAATGGCCTTCGGCAACCCCTGCTGATCCCCAGCTTCTTCTCTGTCGCCATTTACTGCTTCCCTGGAGGGAGAGGCTTCAGAATTTAGTTTATTGTGCTCCACAAGACTGTCAGGCGGCTCATTCGAGTCCTCTGTCAAATCAATGATGACTGTGCTCTGGCCAATACTAGTTTCGATTCTATTTCTTAAAAAGTTATCTAAGGGACCCTTCCCGTTGACAAGTTTTGGTCTCAAGTCTATGTCAGAACCCACATGACAGTCATTTTCCAAAGTGTCCAAAGAGGTCTCAGTCTCAAAATCGGGGCTTTTACTTTGCACAGATGTACCCCGGTCGTCAGACATGTCATCGGCTTTCTCCTTTGGGACAAGATTCAGCGGCTTAAACGGCAGACGGGCTGAAACAAAGACAGAAAGCCATCTTTACAGAATGTTGAGAGTTATAACCACTCATGAGCTTCAAAATTATTTACTTGTTGGGATATGGTGGGAATAATTTCAAAGTTTGAAAAGGGGCTATCTGGAGCCAGGCAACAGTGACTCACACCTATAATCCCAGCACTCTGGGAGGCTAAGGCAGGAGAACTGCTTGAGCCCAGTACGGTAGAGGCTGCAGTGAGTTATGATGGTACAATCACACTGAAGCCTTGGCAAAAGAGTGAGACTGTCTCAAAAAAAAAAAAAAAAAAAAAAAAAAAA
>NW_022437017.1:6899660-6906056 GCF_009761245.1 Sapajus apella
AGCCAGGCACGGTGGCTCACACCTGTAATCCCAGCACTCTGGGAGGCCGAGATGGATGGATCACCTCAGTTGAGAAGTTCAAGACCAGGCTGGCCAACATGGTGAAACCCCATCTCCACTAAAAATGCAAAAATTTGCCAGGTGTGGTGGTGCACACCTGTAACCCCAGCTACGTGGGGAGCTGAGGCAGGAGAATTGCTCCAACCCAAGAGGCAGGAGTTGCAGTGAGCCAATATCGCGACACTTGGGTGAGACTCCCTCTAGAATAAAAAAAGGTAGGGCAAGAGGGACTATGTTTTCATTCCATACTTTTCTAATAACCTAATTTTACTTAATTTTTTTTTTTTTTTTGGAGACAGTTTTGCTCTTGCCGCCCAGGCTAGAGTACAATGGTACGATCTTGGCTCATTGCAACCTCCACCTCCTGGGTTCATGTGATTCTCCTGGCCTCAGTCTCCTGAGTAGCTGGGATTACAGGCACACACTACCATGCCTGGATAACTTTTGTATTTTTGGTAGAAACGAGGTTTCTACTGTTGACCAGGCTGGTCTTGAACTCCTGACCTCAGGTGATCTGCCTGCCTCTGCCTCCTAAAGTGCTGGGATTACAGGCATGAGCCACCATGCCCAGCCTCAACATCCTAATTTTAAACAACCAAAATCCTGACAAGCCTTTTAGCAGAGCCACTGCCAGAATTTCAAGAGACATTTTTTTATTTGAGATCCAGTTCATATTCCAAATTTATTTATAATGGGTGAAAATCTCAATGAAAACTGCATCTGGTTCTAAAGTAGAAAATACACAGGCACATTTGTGGACAGGGTTTTGTCTTTTTTTTCTGGCCTCAGCAGCCAAGGCTGTTAGGCTTTTGTCATCAATCCAACTATTCTCCCAGGGCCTGCCAGACTTAGGGCTGGTTAGGAGAGAGAAGAGGAAACACTTTGGGAAATGAGGAAATCAGATGAGTGAACTTTGCAAGGAAACTACATTCACTTACTTAAACGCCAATGCCTCTTCTATTCACTGTTTCATAATGTAATCGACCAGATAAAAACCTGTTGTTTTGGGTTTTCTTGGAAACAGCATCTCACTCTGTTGCCCAGGCTGTAGTACAGTGGCGCAACCTTGGCTCAATGCAACCTCTGCCTCCTGGGTTCAAGCAATTCTCGTGCTTCAGCCTCCAGAGTAGCTGGGACTACAGGTGTGGCCAACATGCCCAGCTATTTTGTATTTTAGTAAAGACCGGGTTTCACCATGTTAGCCAGGCTGGTGTCGAACTCCTGAGCTCAGACAATCTGCCCACCTTAGGCTCCCAAACTGCTAGGATTACAGGCATGAGCCACCATGCCTGGCTTCTCCCTGCCACTTTTTTTTTTTTTTTTTTTTTAATGAGACAGTTTTCCTCCATCACCCAGGCTGGAGTACAGTGCTGTGATTATAGTTCACTGAAGCCTCAAACTCCTGGGCTCAAGCAATCCTACCCCAGCCTCCCAAATAGCTGGTTTTACAGGTATGTACCACTGCACCCAGCTCAAGTTTGAAAAACCCAAAACTGTAGTTTTTAAAAATACAATCCGGGCCAGGCACAGTGGCTCACGCCTGTAATCCCAACACTTTGGGAGGCAGAAGCGGGTGATTACAAGGTCAGGAGTTCAAGACCAGCCTGGCCAAGATGGTGAAAGTCCATCTCTACTAAAAATACACACAAAAAAATTAGCCAGTGTGGTGGTGGGCGCCTGTAATCCCAGCTACTCAGGAGGCTGAGGCAGAAAAATGCTTGAACCTGCAAGGCAGAGGTTGCAGTCAGCTGAGACCACGCCACTGCACTCCGCCACTGCACTAACTGACAGAGTTAGACTCCGTATACCGTCTCAAAACAAAACAACAAAAAAATCACACAATCCAACCACTCATCTGGCCTACGGGTAAATGCACTCCCCATTTTACACAGAAGGATTTGGGGACATTTATCTTTCAGGACAACAGTGGTTCTCTGCGGGGGCAGTTCTAGGGACATCTGCAATGCATGGAGATATTTTTCATTGTTCTGACCTGGAGGATCCACTTCCTGGCATCTAGTGGGAAGAGGCCAGGGACGCTGCTAAGCTCCCTGCAATAGATAGGAGAGCCACCCAGGTGCAAGTTACCAAACGCCAACTGTGCACAAGTGGAGGCCTCCAGATTTACTTGTGGGAACCCAACCACACATTACTGTGTGAAGAACAATTTCCCAACTTCCTAGTCTGAAGAGGGACTGTTTCTGTCCCTTCTAGCTCCAGGCTCCCACTGAGATCTCCAATAAGAGAAAATAAAGACTATCAACTAGGAACAGCTCTTTAGCCCATTTCCAGATAATTACCTTGTATTAACTTCTTAACTGGAAAAGCTGGTCTATCTTTGCAATCCATGGCTGCAAATAAAAGTGTCAAAGGGTAAGTTGTTAAATGTTGCAAATAATAAAGTTAGCAAATACATATGTAGAGCCAATTATGTACAAGGTGGAGGCAATTCTGAGCCCTCTGACCTCAGGGGCCATGTGGCACAGTCTAGAGATGTTTTTGGTTGTCATAATGGGGGGAGGGTTGGGAGGGGTGCTACTTACATCCAGTGAGTAGAGGCCAGGGATTCTGCTAAATGTCCCACAATGAAATGCACAACACAGTGCACCACAACAGAGAATTATATGGGACAAAATGCTAATAGGTTGAGAAATGCCACCCTAGACACTGTCATGTCTTTTTATTTTCATTGTGGCATTTACTCTGAAACCTTCCTGTTTATTATGTGTCTCCCTAAACAAAATGCCAAGTCTTTGAGAGCAGAAAGACTTGTTTCATGGTGCACCTACGGTACCTGGCTTAGGGTCTGGAATCAACCAGAAAGCCAACTAAGAGAGTAACAGGAACCGCTTCATGAGATGAAAGTGGAATGACTAGAAGCAGGGATGAGAGAAAACATAGGATTACCTATTTCATTCACATGATCCCCAAACATCTTCCCCAACCCTAGCCCCTACACCACCACCAAATCTGTAAAATGAGAAAAGGATTCCTTTTCTTTTTAAAGATAATTCATGAGGGTAACACAACGTAAAGCACTTTGAGCTTGCCAAGCAGGAGCTGAAGTCCTGTCGACAGATAAGACAGAAACTTTTCCTACCAAAAAAAAAAAAAAAAAAAAAAAAAAACGAAAGAAAAGCATCTAATAATATCAAAGCAGATGCAGAAGTGACCATAAATAGAATCAAGTCTTTGGATAAATACCTTATGTAGTTAGAATAAGTTCAGAAGCTCACACTCACCCACTTACCACGAGATCTGGCTTGGAAAAATCTGGTTTAGTTATTTTGGTTAATCTACATATGTTTTGCTAAGCGTTACATAAAAGTGAGTGTTTTTTAAAAGCAGACTGGGGCTTCCTAAAAAACTCATCATCCATACATGAAACTATCCCCACCCACCATCCCAAGCCTGGTGAATAAAGAAAAGGTACTGAGAAAATTCACGTTTTCTTTCTAGCCATTTGAAGGAAATAAAGACAGTATCATTCTCAAGTTTTCAGTTACTAGAAGACATAGATTTCTCCTCCACCCCTCAACTAAAGGATATATGACCTTTAGTCACTTAACTTTATTTTCGAGACAATCACAAAGATCTATTTGTGTGGCCTTGAGTCACTAGCTTTGATGCAAGTGGAACAGAAACAACCTCATTAAACACAGGACCCCCACCCATTAAAAAACCTCTATATAAAATGGGACACCCCAATCCAGGGATCCAAAGATACACACGATTAACACATATGTGTGTATAAAGTTACTAACTGCTCTTTATTCTGCGATTCCATCCTTTCTAATTTTATTTGGCACTAAAATATACTTTCCTTTCATGGTAGTATGGTCCTAGTGAGTCGTGGGGTGTTTCTGGAAGACCAAGGCGGATGGATAAGTTGAAGTCAGGAGTCCGAGACCAGCCCGGCCAAAATGGTGAAACCCCGTCTCCACTAAAAAACACGAGAATTAACTGGGCGTCCTGGTACAGGTGCCTGTAATCCCAGCTACTTGGGAGGCTGAGGCAGGAGAATCGCTTGAACCGGGGAGTCAGAAGTTACAGTGAGCCAGGCAACAGAGCGAGACTCCATCACAAAAAGCAAAAAACAAACATCCTGGCAAACAAAACATCACCGCTCCAAGACAGTCCCGACGCCATTTCTATTAATTTTATATCTCTGTGAAATCCCAAAGACTAGAGGGAACTGTAGTCATGATCTTGAGGCAAGCGGGACTCTGTCGCCTACAGGACACGTTGGCAATGGCACTGTTGTTACGACTTGGGGAGAGGGGTGGCCCCTGGCTGGCAGGAAGCGGGGGCCAGGGATGCTGCTCAACACCTGCAGTGCCCAGACGGCCCCCGAATAGCCACACTGCTGAGGCTGAGAAACCGGATGCTGTCCATTCTAACCCTTCATTCGTTCATGTTATTTATTTTTTTTTTTTTTTTGAGACGGCGTTTCGCTCTTGTTACCCAGGCTGGAGTGCAATGGCGCGATCTCGGCTCACCGCAACCTCCGCCTCCTGGGTTCAGGCAATTCTCCTGCCTCAGCCTCCTGAGTAGCTGGGATTACAGGCACACACCACCATGCCCAGCTAATTTTTGTATTTTTAGTAGAGACGGGGTTTCACCATGTTGACCAGGATGGTCTCGATCTCTTGACCTTGTGATCCACCCGCCTCAGCCTCCCAAAGTGCTGGGATTACAGGCTTGAGCCACCGCGCCCGGCTTCATGTTATTTAATGAGCACCTACTACGTGCCAAGTGCTGCCAAAGCGTTTTACGCTGGAGAGTCCAGCAATGGAGAGGGGCAGGCTGGTGTTCCCTGGTTCACCCTCCCCCGTTTCGGGAAGCCCGCTGTGGGCTCCAAAGATCCCTCCCAAGGCACAGGGAGAAGAAAGTCACGGTGCCTCTCAGGCAGGAGCAAGACCTCGGGAGTCCCAGCCTCCCGGCCATCTCCACCATCCGGGCCTCTTCTTTCCCGGGCTTGCCCCGACCCGCCATGGCATCTGCCCCGGTCCCCGAGCCCGTGCGAGCTCGGGCCTCAGTTTCCCCACCCGCCTGCCGCAAGGTCCAACATGGTCAAGGGACATACAGGCAACCCAGTAACCTGCAAGACAAGCCCTTTCGATTCCCTGGGCCTCAGTTTCCCCTCTCGGCCCCTCCGACCCATCACCCCAGAGGACCCTGGAGGGACCAACTGACGCAAAAGCGCCGGAAACAATATGGTCGCGGCTACAACAATAACGTCAGGGAGGGCGCCCTTGGGGACGCCAGGCCCTCGCTGAGGATGAGAAGGCCCCAGGGAGTGAACGCCCCCGGCCCGCAGGACCAGGCTGGTTGTCCAGAGACCCATCCGCCCCCCATCGTCCCCTCGGCCCGCCCAGGCCGCGCGCCGCGCCCCCCCTTCCCTCAGCGCGGGCCCGAACCGACCTGCGACCGCTCCCCTGGCGCCGGGCGCCCCGCACTCCGGCTCCTCCAGCATCGCCCGGGCGGCGGCTAGAGTTTGTCTCAGGCGGCGGAGGCGCGGGCTCCCCTCAGGCGGCCGCTGCTCCTCGCCCTCCCGCCCGCGCCACTGCTGCAGCCGCGGCCGCCGCGCTCGTATTTGGCGGGAACCGCGGCGACCCCTGCAGTCCGCGCGCCAATTGGGCGATCCCGGGCCACGTGACGACCCGCCTCGGGAATTGAGGAGCGCCCGGGGCATCCTCGCGAGAGCCGTGACTTCCATTCCTCCCAGGGCTCGTCCATTGATATTTCCGCGGGGGCCGGGGCTTCCCCTCGACGGCCTGTCATTGGCTGGGAGGAGCTGCCCTGCGATTGGAGAAGGCACGTGTCAAGCTGATTGCTGTGCGCTGCGACTGGCTGATCGCGTGGGATAGTCCCTAAGAGGAGGGAGGCCCAGGCTCTTACGTCACCAGGAGGACGTTTTACGCTGGGCGCAGATGACAACCTGAAAGTGAGATTTAGGTGAGAAACCTGGAGTTTTGAGTTTATCCTAATGAGACATCGGCTAAATATAGCAAGAGAAATTAAAATTATAAATTCCTTTTTTTTTTTTTCAGATGGAGTATTGCTCTGTCGCCCACGCTGGAGTGCAGTGGCGCGATCTCGGCTCACTGCAACCTCCGTCTCCCGGGTTCAAGCGATCCTCCTGCTTCAGCCTCCGGAGTAGCTGGGATTACAGGCGCCCGCCACCACTCCCGGCTAATTTTTGTATTTTTAGTAGAGACCGGGTTTCACCATGTTGGCCAGGCTGGTCTCAAACTCCTATCTTCGTGATCCGCCTGCTTCTGCTTCCCAAAGTGCTGGGATTACAGGCGTGAGCCACCGCGCCCAGCCATAAGT
>NW_022437017.1:6906456-6934802 GCF_009761245.1 Sapajus apella
TTTTTTTTTTTTTTTTTTTTTTTTTGAGACGGAGTTTCACTCTTGTTACCCAGGCTGGAGTGCAATGGCGCGATCTCGGCTCACCGCAACCTCCGCCTCCTGGGTTCAGGCAATTCTCCTGCCTCAGCCTCCTGAGTAGCTGGGATTACAGGCACGTACCACCATGCCCAGCTAATTTTTTGTATTTTTGGTAGAGACGGGGTTTCACCATGTTGACCAGGATGGTCTCGATCTTTTGACCTCGTGATCCACCCGCCTCGGCCTCCCAAAGTGCTGGGATTACAGGCTTGAGCCACCGCGCCCGGCAGATTTTTTTTTTTTTTTTTTTTTTTTGAGACGAAGTCTTGCTCTGTCGCCAGGCTGGAGCACAGTGGGGCAATCTCAGCTCACTGCAACCTCCATCTCCCGGGTTCAAGCTATTCTTCCGCCTCAGCCTCCGGAGTAGCTGGGACTATAGGTGCGTGCCACCACACCCGGCTAATTTTTGTATTTTTAGTAGAGACAGGGTTTCACTATGTTGGCCAGGATGGTCTCAATCTCTTGACCTCGTGATCCGCCCGCCTTAGCATCCCAAAGTGTTATGATTACAGGCTTGAGCCACCGCACCCGGCCATTTTTTTTTTCTCGAGTCGGAGTCTTGCTGTGTCGCCCAGGCTGGAGTGGGGTGGTGCGATTTTGGCTCACTGCAACCTCCGCCTCTCGAGTTCAAACAATTTTGCCTCAGCCTCGGAGTACCTGCGACTACAGGCATGTGCCACCACGCCTAGCTAACTTTTGTATTTTTAGTAGAGACTGGGTTTCACCATGTTGGCCAGGCTCGTTTTGAACTCCTGACCTCAGGGTGTCTGCGCACCTCGGCCTCCCAAAGTGCTGGGATTGCAGGTGTGAGCCACCACACCGAGCCAAAACAGGTTTTCTTCAGCACCAATTTAATCTCAGAAGCAGAGGTGAGCAGGGAAGATTGAAATTTAGCCGACGTTTGGAATTCTATCGAAGTAGATTGAATAATTAAGCCAGTAGTATCGGCTGGGAAAAGTGTGGAGAAATAGACAATCTGGGGACACCACTTTGAGCAAGTCGCCTTGATGACACCTCAATGTTTCAGTTTCCCTGTTTGAGCTATGAGAACGTTTCCCCCATTTCTCTGACATTCTGGCATTTTCCAATGATATTAGGCCGGTGGATCACAGTTAAAGGCACATCAACAAGCTCCCCCCCCCACCGCCCTTTTTTTCTGAGACAAGAGTCTTGCTCTATTGCCCAGGCTGGAGTCCAATGTCGTAATCTATGCTCACTGCAAGCTCCGCCTCCTGGGTTCAAGTGATTCTCCTGCTTCACCCTCCCAAGTAGCTAGGATTACAGGCGAGTGCCACCATGCCCTGCCATTTTTTTTTTTTTTATTTTTTTCTTTTTATTTTTTTTTTTTTTTTTTGCAGCACGAAAACATCAATAAGATTTTTTGTTGTTTTTATTTTTTTGTATTTTTAGTAGAAACGGGGTTTTGCCACGTTGCCCAGGCTGGTCTCAGACTCCTGAGCTGAGGTGATTCACCTGCTGCAATCTCCCAACGTGCTAGGATTACAGGCAGGAGCCGCTGCACCTGGCCAACAAGCGATTATCAGGGCTTATCAGAGCACATCAATAAGCTCGTTCAAACTTTTCCTAATAGCCCCGTAAAAATCTTGGGACATGAGATTAGTGTGTGTGTATTCTGAAATAATCCTCGATTGATCTAGTCCACTGCCCTCTTTTGAGGCTTTTGGAAACTTTCAGCAATCTTCTACTTCAAAAAAAATCAACCAAATCTGTCAGCGATTTTAACACTTTGAAGTTTCCAGGTTTTTATCTGTCAACACTTTCTTGTTCTTCTTTTTTGGTTCATTTAGTCATTCCAATCCATTATTTCCAAAGCATTCAATACATTATTTATTTAGTTTTTGTTTTCAGGCCAAGTTTTGTTTCTTGTTTCCCAGCCTGGAATGCAGTGGCACGATCTCAGCTCACTGCAACCTCCACCTCCCAGATTCAAGCGATTCTCCTGCCTCAGCCTCCCAAGTAGCTGGGATTACAGGCATGCACCACCACGCCCTTCTAAGTTTTTGGTATTTTTAGTAGAGACGGGGCTTCATCATACTGATCAGGCTGGATGGTCTTGAACTCCTGACCTCGGGTGATCCATCCACCTCAGACTCCCAAAGTGCTGAAATTACAGGCATGAGCCACAGCGCCTGGCCTCATTCAATACATTTTTATAAATAACAGTTGATATAAAAATCCATGTCAATAACCAGGTATCAGTCTGGGAAGTCTTTCTGGTAGAGGTGACATTCCACGAAGACTCCTTCTTAGGTACAAAGGGTGGGGGAAAGATTCCTGAATAATGTTGAAGAGGGAAACGATGCTAGCAGAGTCTCATAGGCATCAGCGATTATGAATTATAGAAGGGAAGAGAAGAGTTCAGAAGAGTTGATGGGGGCTGGGCATGGCGGCTAACGCCTGTAATCCCAACACTTTGGGAGGCCGAGGCGGGTGGATCACGAGGTCAAGAGATCGAGACCATCCTGGTCAACATGGTGAAACCCCGTCTCTACTAAAAAAAAAAAATACAAAAAATTAGCTGGGCATGGTGGCGCGTGCCTGTAATCCCAGCTACTCAGGAGGCTGAGGCAGGAGAATTGCCTGAACCCAGGAGGTGGAGGTTGCGGTGAGCCAAGATCGCGCCATTGCACTCCAGCCTGGGTAACAAAAGCGAAACTCCGTCCCCCCAAAAAAAAAAGAGGTTGAGACGGGAGGATCGCTCGAGCCCAGGAGTTTCAGACCAGCCTCGGCAACATAGCAAGACCCTGTCTCTACTTGAGAGAGAGAGACAGAGACAGAGAGAGAGGAGAGAGAGAGAGTTAGTTAAGGGGCCAAATTATGCAGGCTTTGTAGAACGGGTTAGGAAGTTGGGAATGTATTTTAAGGGTGGTAGGCGGAATTAAAGCAGGACACTGCTGTGATCTGAATTGCATTCTAAAAGCATCGTTCTGGCTGCCGTGTCAGAATTGGAGGGGAGAACTGGTAGGAAATATGGTTAGGGCATGAAGATGGACCTAGATGTCTAGATGTGTCACGTGGGCAAGTGAATGGATGAACACGCGACAGAGAGAGGGGAGGAGGGGTGGCCGGGCACCGGGGTTTATTGCAGTGATCCCAGCACTTTGGGAGGCTGAGGAGGGTGGAGGTCAGGATACTGAGACCAGCTTGGCCAGTATGGCGAAACCCCGTTACTAAAAATGCAAAAATTAGCCAAGCGTGGTGGCACACGCCTGTAGTCCCAGCTACTCGGGAGGTTGAAGCAAGAGAATCGCTTGAACCCGGGAGGCGGAGGTTACAGTGAGCCGAGACCACGCCGCTGCACTCCAGCCTGGGAGACAAAGCAGGACTCCGTCTCAAAAAAAAGGAAAGAAAGAGGGGACGGAGCCTGAACACTTAGAGGAACTGGATTTACCTAAGATGAGCAAACAGGTATCTGGAGAATTGTAAGCAGGGGCCCCTCTACTTCCCAACCTCCCTGGCCAAGTTTAAACTAAGCGCCTTTCCCAACCTGTTAGGGTTACCTCCGGGACTCCAGGGGGCGCTGCACCTCCTACGGCCCCTCTAGGCTCGACCTGCTCAACTCACTGACAGAGGCGGCCTCTCCCGCGGTAAAGAACGTGCGCGTGCGCTCTCCGGCCGGCAGGGGGCGCGCGTGCGCAGTCGGGACCCGGAGGGGCGCGCGCGGTAGCCGGCACCGGAAGCGTGCGGTTGCCATGTAATATCCTGGCCGCGCGGGCGCGCGAGCGGCTGAGGCGGCGCCTGGGCGGGCGCGGAGCTGGCGAGCGGGTGGTAGAGGCGGCGCCGACTGGGGCCGCTGAGGCGCGCGGAGGGTCTGCGGCGCCCGGGAGCCTGTCGCTGGCGCGGTCCGGGCGGTAGGCTCGGCGGCGGGCGGCAGCATGTCGGTGGCGGGGCTGAAGAAGCAGTTCTACAAGGCGAGCCAGGTGAGCGCAGGCCCAGGCGGGGCCTCGGGCTGTCCGGATGAGGGGTCGGGCCCGACCAGGCCCGGGAGGGGGCCGGGGGGACGGAGCTGCGGACGTTGGCGCCTGTACCCCGCCGGGTGGGCAGAGCGGGGGACGGAGGGGGACGACGAGGCGGCCCAGGCCCTGGTCGCCATGCGGGCTCCAGAAGCGGGGACAGAGTCCCTGGGGGGAGGGCAGAGGCACCCAGGGGCTGCCCAGGGACGCGGACCTCTCCCCCCTCCTCTCCCCTGTAAAGGCGGGGTGCGGGGACAGAAGGGGAAGCAAGGCGTCCCGAGGCTGTCCGCACAGGACTCTTGCCACATAACCCAGAGCCAGGGAAAAGTTGTGCTTAGAGCGGTTCCGTTCAGAAGCCTCTCGAGGGGCAAAGTGCCGACTTGAAAAGGTGGAGGGAGAAGCCAGTTTCCCCTCTCTGCCCCTCGGACCGCCAGTCCCTCTCCGCAGAGACAGGGACTGTCATCGACTCCGTGTGTCCCTTTCCTGAAATACGTGTGTGCCTCTGCTTTAGAAACACACGTACACTGGTAGCACACGCCGCGGAGTCCTGTGTGCTGTGTTTTTCATTGTACGTGTCTTGGAGATCACACTGGAGCGGGATTTCTCCGCCGCTGTCGGTACTGTTGGCATCTAGGGCTGGGTTGTTCTCCGTAGTGGGGCCATCCTGGGCACTGCAGGGTGCTGAGCAGCGCCCCGGGCCTCCACCCACTCCAGGCCAGGAGCGCCCCCCCAGTCGTGACAAACAAAAATTTCTTGAGATATCACCCTGTGTCCCCAGAGGAATAGAATCAGCATGCCCACTCCCCTTTTTTTTTTCCTTCCTTCCTCCTCCCCTCCCTCCCTCCCTGTCTCCTTGCCTCTCTTGCCTCTCTCCTCTCTTCCTTCTCTTCTTTCTTTCCCCCATCCCTTCCCTGTCCCCCAGGACTACTGCACTAGACCATACTCCGTACTTCTTGGATTTTTATTTATTTATTTATTTATTTATTTTTTTTTTGAGATGGAGTTGAGCTGTGTCACCAGACTGGAGTGTAGTGGCACAATCTGGGCTCACTGCGACCGCCGCCATCTGGGTTCAAGCGATTCTCCTGCCTCAGCCTCCCCAGTAGCTGTGACTACAGACATTCACCACCATGCCTGGCTAATTTTTGTAATTTTAGTAGAAACGGGGTTTCTCCATGTGGCCCAGGCTGGTCTTAAATTCCTGGCCTCAAGTGATCCGCCTTCCTCGCCTCGGCCTCCCATGGTGCTGGGATTACAGGTGTGAGGGACCCTTCCTGGCCTACTTAGATCTTCTTAATGGGTACATTGTATTTCATTCCATGACCTGTACCGTAATTTATTTAACCAGTTGTCAGTTGACAGGTATTTCCCTTGTTTCCCGGAATTTTCTGCTGCAGCGTTACTACATTGAATAGCCAGGGAATATCTTTGCTCACAGCGGGGATTAGTTTTATAGGATGAATTACCAGAAGTAGAATGCTGCATCCCAGCTTAAGTGCATTTGATATAGACACATAAACGGTTTTTTGGAAAGTCTAGGACCCATTGCTCATGAATCTGGTGAAAGGTGTGGGTCCACACTCTAGAAAACTGGGCACAGGTAAGATTCAGTTTGCAATTTTGAATCCGAGAAGCCTCAGATTTGGCCGGGTGCAGGGGCTCATACCTGTAATCTCAGCATTTTGGGAGGCCGAGGCGGGAGGATCACTTGAAGCCAGGAGTTTGAGAGCAGCCTGGGCAACATGGCAAAACTCCATCTGTACTAACAATACAAGAATTCTGTATTTTGTCTGTAATCCCAGCTACTCAGGAGGCTGAGGCAGGAGAATCTCTTGAACCCAGGAGGCACAGGTTACAGTGAGCTGAGATTGCACCACTGCACTCCAGCCTGGGTAACAGAGGGAGAGTCCAACTTGGGGAAAAAAAAAAGACAGGAAGCCTTGGATTGTTGACTCCTATTGGTCTGTGCACTGCAGGGTGAGGTGGTGTGGAATTTGTGTGGATGGACTCCCATGAGGAATGAGCAATGATCTTAGCAAATGCTTGGGCCAAGCTGGCAAACAGGGCTCTCTGCCCACAGTTTGGAGAGGCCCAGTGGGAGCAAAGAGAAATGAGTCCCCAGTAACACCCAGCTGGTACCTTTTGCCCCTAGAAAGGAAAAAGTAATGACCCTGCCAGGCAGTGTGGTTCACACCTGTAATTCCAGCACTTTGGAGGCTAAGGCAGAGGGATCCCTTGAGTTTAGGAGTTCAAGACCTACCTGGGCGATGTAGGGAGATCCCATCTCTACAAAATGTCAAAAACGTAGCCAGGTGTGGTGGTGTGGACTTGCGATCCCAGCTACTTGGGAGGTTGAGAGGCAGGAGGACCACTTGAGCCCAGCAGTTCAAGGCTACAGTATATTATGATTGCACCACTGCACTCCAGCCTGGGCAGCAAAGTGAGACCCTGTCTCAAAAAATATTAAAAAGTAACAACCCTAGTGGTTGTCTAGGTGTAGATACTTAGGGTCTATCCCTAGACCCCAGATGATGGTTAAACCCTGGAGAAAGATGTACCAAATGAAGTTTAGGATTGTTACTGAGAACAGCCTCACCCCCTCGCCCCAGCAGGTTGAAATCAGATAGCCTGGCCCTGGGTTAGACTTTGCCCAGCAGGCATCAGACCCTCACCTGCTTGATTAGAGCACCATAGAGCACTGCTCCCTAGCAAGAAAGATGTCCCCAGAGGTCTTGGAGGGATTCCTGGGCTACTTGGTTCCCTGCTATAAACATAGACAGGCCTCTGGAAGCCACCATCCCAACCCCCAGCGATCAGGGCCTGTGCCCATTTTGTCCTAAGCTGACACTCTCTTTGGAGGAACGAGCCAGGCCTCTCAGGCCAGCCACCAGGACTTTGTCTCTCTCTCGAGGGAAGCAGGATGACCTGCGTTCAGATCTGTGAATTGCGCCTTGAGGACTGGAAAGCACAGTGTGGTGTTAGCTGGGCGTAGGATTGCCTGTTTCTACATTCTGAGGCCTCGTCCCAAAGCGCGATCGCCACAGCCCACCCTTGGGGCTTTTGTCTTGGCCTCCTGGTCGATTCTGTGTTGTGTGGTGCCCTTAGGAGTCACCCTGGCTGCATTCTGTGCTCTTCTGTGATCATTGCTTTGATTTCTCCTGCATCTCAGCCGTTATCTGGACATATCCAACTATTTGTGTTTCTTTTCTCATTGTTAGTATAATAACTCTTTCACCCTCTCCTATGGCTTCAGAAGATGGTTGTCTAGTGAAAAATGGCATCTCTTCTTATGTAGTGATACCAGCATTAGAGTTCTCGCCACGTGAACAGGCAGTATGCTTTACACCAGTAGGTCTCAGCTGGTCTTGCTTATCTGGCCTGAGGGTAAAACATTCCCCTTTTTACACAGGATTTGGGGACATTTTTCTTTGCATAAAACAAGGCCAGTTTTGTCCTCCAGGGGACATTGACAATGTCTGGGACATTTTCGGTTGTCACAGCTTAGTGGGGGGCTGCTGACTACTAGTAGGTGGAGGTCAGATATGCCGCCCAGCATACTCGGGTGCCCAGGGCAGCATCTCCCCGGTGCCCCAGATGTCAATAGTGCCAAATTTGAGAAACCCTGCTTGGAGATTTGGGAAAAAATGAGGATAATTATAGCAAACCAAAGCAACAGAGAAACCCCGCTGGGCCATTCTTAAGATTTTCCTAGTTTCCTAAACATAGATAACCACATGTATACATAGGTTATTTAGTTATTTATTTATTTTTTTGAGACGCAGTTTCTCTCTTGTTGCCCAGGCTGAAGTGTAATAACGCAATCTCAGCTCACTTCCACCTCTGCCTCCCGGGTTCGAGCAATTCTCCTGCATCAGCCTCCTGAGTAGCTGGGATTACAGGCATCCACCACCAAGCCCAGCTAATTTTTTATATTTTTAATAGAGATGGGTTTTCTCCATGTTGGCTAGGCTGGTCTCGAACTCCTGACCTCAGGTGATCCGCCCACCTTGGCCTCCCAGAGTGCTGGGATTGCAGATGTGAGCCACCACGCTGGGCCCCATAGGTAGATATTTACCCAAGGTTACCCAAGGTCTAGCCTCCCCTAAGTCTTTAGAAAAACTACAGTGTCTTTTAGTATCTGGGCTTCCTTTTTAGAGGCGATGTAGATCCACTACACACATCTCATGTGTATTTGTGCAGCTTATCATATATACGTATCGTGACAACCGTATGTATTAATAAGCCTTCACAAGGTAAGCACCTATGCTGTAATTAACAGTGTCAGTTTTGTGTGATACAGTCTCTCTGGAATTTCCTTTACATATAGTGACAAGAACAAAGACTGAAAAATGGTTCACAGAGAAACACAGAACATATATGAATCTCAAAATAACCGTATATACTGCTGTATAGGGAACTATTTTAGAGGAAGCACACTTCACTGCTGCCCAAATGCCACCATCCATTTATGTTCCTCAGTGTGAACTTTTTTTTTTTTTTTTTGAGACTGAGTCTCGTTTTGTCACCAGGCTGGAGTGCAGCGGCGCAATCTCGGCTCACTGCAACCTCCGCCTCCTGGGTCCAAGTGATTCCCCTGCCATAGCCTCCCGAGTAGCTAGGACTACAGGTGTGTACCACCACACCCAGCTAATTTTTTTTTTTGTTATTTGTATTTTACTAGAGACGGGGTTTCATTATGTTGGCCAGGCTGATCTTGAACTCCTGACCTCTTGATCCACCCATCTCAGCCTCCCAAAGTGCTGGGATTACAGGCGTGAGCCACCACACCCGGCCTATTTTTTTATTTTTTAAAGACAGGATTTCACCATGTTGGTCAGGCTAGTCTTGAACTCCCGACCTCAGGTGATCTGCCCGCCTTGGCCTCCAAAGGGCTTGGATTACAGGCGTGAGCCACTGCGCCCGGCCACTGGCAGTTAATAGTTGATAGACACAGGCATCTGGGCTCCTGAAGGAGGCACACGCTCCCATCAGCGCTATCAGCCAGTGACAGCGCAGACCCCGTCCTCCTCACTCCTCCATTTGGCCAGCCTGGAGTGCAGTGGCACGATCTCAGCTCACTTCAACCTCCGCCTCCTGGGCTCAAGTGATTCTCCTGCCTCAGCCTTCCGAGTAGCTGGGATTACAGGCGCCCACCGCCACTCCCAGCTAATTTTTTTTTGTATTTTTTGGTAGAGACGGCGTTTCATCATGTTAGCCAGGATGGTCTCGATTTCCAGACCTCATGATCCGCCTGCCTCGGCCTCCTAAAGTGCTGGGATTACAGGCATGAGCCACCGCACCCGGCCCCAGAGACCGTTTCTATCACAACTTTGGGAGAGGATGCTCATAGCAGCAAGGAGATAGGGGCCAGGAATGATTGCCAAACATCCTGTAATGCATAGGGCAGCGTCCCCCTGCCGCAGAGAAAGAATTATCCAGCCCTAGTGCCAGCAGAGTCGAGCTTAAGAAACCCTGCTTTAAACCAGGTTCTGGACTCCACGCCTTCTCACAGTGTCCTTTTTATTATTTATTTATTTATTTTTTAAGATGGAGTTTCACTCTTGTTACCCAGGCTGGAGTGCAATGGCGCGATCTCGGCTCACTGCAACCTCCGCGTCCTGGGTTCAGGCAATTCTCCTGCCTCAACCTCCTGAGTAGCTGGGATTACAGGCACGCACCACCACGCCCAGCTAATGTTTTGCATTTTTAGTAGAGACGGGGTTTCACCATGTTGACCAGGATGGTCTCGATCTCTTGACCTCGTGATCCACCCGCCTCGACCTCCCAAAGTGCTGGGATTACAGGCTTGAGCCACCGCGCCCAGTCATTTTTAAATGGAGAAACAGAGGCCAGAAGGATAAGGGAGAGAGTGCTGGGAAGGATGAACTTCCTTTCCAGCAGGTGAGGCTGTGTTGTTGGTTCAGAGTTTCTGATCTCTCATTGTTGGTACCATAACAACCTCAGTAGGTTCCAGGCCAGTTCATCTCTTGGTAAAACCTTTCGGGAACTTGTTCAAAATTGGTTTGGGCTTGAGTGGGAAGTTTGTGAGTTTTTACTTCTTGTTATGGACTGCCCATGGACTGATTGAGAGCCGGAGCTGGGGAAGTTGAATCCATCTGGAAGAAAGCAGTAAAAGAAATAGCCATCCGTCTTGGTCCCATCTCCGTGGTCCCCTCCTTTCTGCCTGTGTGATGCCCACTCCCTCAAGAGCCTCCTGGCATCCACGCGCAGCTGGAATTGGGGAAGTAAGGGGGGCGAAAGGACGCCGCTCTCAGAAGTTCCCTTGGTGTGCGGGGTTTTGAGCGACGTTGTTTCCAGGCCTAAGCTGCTAACTGGCTTCCTGATAAATCTTGTGGCTGGGCTGTGTGAGATTGAGAGTGTAACTAGGGATAGAGCTGGCAGCTCCCTGGAATGCTGGGCTTTTTTTTGGCCTGAAAGAGGGAGAAGTTTTGAACATTTGAATGGAAAGATTGCTTCAGACTGAGCTAGGAGGAAAATTCCCGAGCATCACCTCCCATGGCGTTGAAATCTGTCTGGTGCTTCTTAGGCCCTGGGTTCGTGCCTAGGAGAAAGGAGAGGCCGGGGGGTTGGGAGAGGACCATCTGCTGGGGATCCTGGGCCCCACCTATTGGGGGGCTGTAGGTCAGAGTAAGCAGTGTCTGGGAACATGGCTGGTGTTTCAGAATGTCCATGATGCTGCTTGTTCTGACCTATCTTTATTATTTTTTTATTTTTTTGTAGAGACAGAGTCTCACCATGTTGCTTAGGCTGGAGGCTCCTTAAACCCCACCATTCCAGGTCTTGAACTCCTGGCCCAAGTGATTCTCTCTCCTTGTTCTCTCAAAGGGCTGGGATTACAGGTGTGAGCCACTGCACCCGGCTTATTTTGGTTTTTTAGATTCTGTGTTTTCGAGATGCACCCTTGTTCTGTCTCCCCTCCCTGACTGGAGTACAGTGGCGTGATCTTGGCTCACTGCAATCTCTGCCACCTAGGTTAAATGATTCTCCTGTCTCAGCCTCCTGAGTAGTTGGGATTACAGGTGCCTGCCACCATGCCTAGCTATTTTTAGTAGAGACAGGGCTTTGCCACGTTGGCCAGGCTGGTCTCGAACTGCTGACCTCAGGTGATCCACCCGCCTTAGCCTCCAAAAGTGCGGGGATTACAGGTATGAGCCACCGCCTGGCCCTGACCTCTTTTATAAAAACCTCACTTTGTGGGGCTACTCTTGGTTTTCCTACCCAACGTGCTTGACCTGTTAAGCCATGGACGCGGAATGATCTTAAAATACAAAAATACGGGGTTCATAACCCCTTTGCCTTGGCACAGATGTACACCCTTGTGCTGGGAGTGACAGGTGATTCAGAGGCCCTTTTGTGTGGGCTGGCCAGGGCCAGTGTTGGCCATTCAGAGGCTGTGTCCAGGACAAGGCCGGTGAGTCCAGCAGCTGCAGGCTGACCTCCGGAAGCCTCCTCTCCCTCAGGGAGTGCTGGCAGCAGATTTAGGAAGAGGCTTTGCTTTGTGATGTCCACGTATGATGGAAACGGGGTTAAGTCCAGTCTTTCAGGAAGCCCTGGTGATTGAGTCCGGGAATGTGTGGCATATGCTGGTGTGTGCCATAAGCCATTGGAGCTGGCCGCGTGGGGACCCTGGGCCACCCCTGGAAAGTCAGGGCTCACTCTCCCCACTCCCCTCTGTTTCTGGCTTGTAGGTGGGTGGAACTAGCAGCTGCGTGGAAGCCTGAGCTTCGTGCTGGCTGGGCTGTGCAGACACAAGTTAGAGACTGCCCTTCCCCTAAGGAAGCTGAAGGCTCCTTACACCCCGTTGCTCCCTGGGCCTGTCTGTGAAACCGGGCTCGCCTGGCCCCTTTCATAGGGTTGGCTGTTGGTGGCTGTGGGACACTTTGAAACCAAGCAGCATCCTGTGTTTTCCTATTCTTAACAAACCAGGACCCAAGGGGTCGTCAGACTCGAGTTTCTGCCACCCGCGACTGCTGTACATTAGGCCCCGGAAATCAAGCCAAGGGCTGAAAGTTCAGCCAAAAGTTCGTCTCTGACTCAGACTCCCGTGTTCACCAAAAACCAGCTGGGGCTCCATGGGTGCCGATTGCCCTGCTTGCTTATCTGGGTGTGTGTTACAGCCCAGCCCTGCAGTACTTAATTGTATTCCGGGTGCCCCAATAACAGCCTGCGAGGTGAGGTGTCTCACCTTACCCCGCTCAGTTGAAGAAATCGAGGGCTGGCACATTTTGAGACCCCAGACCTATCAAGCGCACAGAGAACATGACACTGCTCCCCCTGACCCTGGCTGCCCAGGGGTGGCCGCAGTCGAGTGTGCAGTCTGCCTGAGGCCTGAGCTGGCTGCTGGGCTCCTCGGGGGTCCCTGTGTCTGTTGCATTTTTTCCTCAGAGGAGAAACCTGGGGGTTGAGGCCTGTCCCGCTCAGAGCTGCCGGTGTCTCTGTGTCCAGTGGACTTTGATCCAGGCACCTAGGGTCCCGCCAAGCCTTCGTGGCTGCCTCAGCCCTTTTCCTCCTCTGCGATTGTCCCCAGTGTTTTGAAACTGATGTGATCTGGGGAAACGTGTTTAATTTGGAGCACGCTGCCAGTAGGATTTGGGAGGCAGCCTCAGACAGAGCTTGAAAGAGGAACACAGAGCGGCCCCCATGTCTGCTTTCCAAGCCCCCGAGGTCTCTAAGCACTGGCAGGGTTGGATGGGGAAGGTTTCAGGCTGCCTGGCCTTTTTGTTTGGGGGATGGGGCAGGGTGGGTGTCAGGAGCTCAACTGTCCCTGGATGCCTTGCAGCCTGCCTGGAGCTCTCCAGCTCTAATGGCCTTTTAATGTGTGAGCTGAAGGGTCTGGGGGCGGTCTCTTCTGGTTCTTTTTCAAAACTGCCCCTGGAAAGCAGGATGGAAGAATGTGGCAGCCAGGCTGAGTGGGCTTCCCTCTCCCCATCCTGTCTGCCTCTTCTCTCTCTCTCTGTCTCTCTCTCCCTCCCCTCATTCTTCCCCTGTCTTTCTCTGTCTCTCCTTTCTTCTGCCCCTTCCCCTCTTCTCCCTCTCTCTCTCCTCTCCCCGCCTCCTTCCTGTGTGTCTGCCTGCCTGTCTGCCCCCTCTCTCTCTCTCTCTCTCTCTCTCTCTCTCTCTCTCTCTCTCTCTCGCCTTTTGCAGGGATGGATTTGGCAAGCACTTTTCCTGAGCACTGCAGCTTGGGTGCATTTCTGCTCATTTCCTGTTGAGCCGTACCCAGGGCTCCCTGAACTCAGGCTCCAGGAAGACGGCCCTATCTTTCTTTTCCTCTCCTCTCCTAGAAAAACCTGCTGACCAGGCCCTGAGAGTGGAGTCACGGGGAGACTTCCTCACCACAGCGGGAAAATAGATGGACCGTTTCCTCCGCTGGACCTGACTCAGCAGTGGTCCACTGCCTGGGAGAGGGCTCCCGCCTGGCGCAGGGAACAAAATACCCTTTTGGGGGGGGTCATGCCTCGTGACGCGGTCTGTGGGGGCAGTGGTCATGGTAGATACTCAGCATCCAGACGGCATCGAGGGCATGGGGGGAGTGGGCTGACTCCCCTCCGCAGGCCAGGAACATGCATCTCCTGTGCCCTGATGTTGGAGTGGTCAGATTCCCGCAGGGTTGCAGGCAGATGGGGATGATTATTTCGTTGCCTTTGCTACTGGATTATGAGCCACTGCGGCCAGAGCCAGGCATTTCTGCTCATTGCTGCATCCTCAGTGTTTGGTTTAGTGGCTGGCCTACCCCAGGGAGCCGGGGCGGCCACCCCAGCGGATGGCCGCCTGTCGGGTCGGTGTGAGCACGCCCTAGAGGAAGAGGAGAAGCACATCCCCACCTGGCTTGGGGTACAGTTCAAGCTCTCAGGAGGCTTTCAGGAGCTTCTGGAGCCCCCGCCTTGGTCCCAGCTTTAAATGCTACTCTTTCCCTGCATGGGGGGGGACTCACATAGTCAGCTCTGCCCTGCGTGGGTCCCTCTACTCTCCTGCCTCCTGTGCATGTCACCGGCCTCTCCTACCTCCCAACCCGGCTCCATTCTCTCCATACTTCTTGTTTGTGCTATAACACGTGTTTCTGTTTCCCCTCATCCTTGGCATCTTCCAGGGCCGCATGTGGGTGAGTTCTCAGCCCTTGGAGCATCTGGCCTGTGGTCCCCACCGACACGCCGGTCCTTGTGTGAGCTACTCTTCTCCCATCAGATGGCAACTCCTGAGGGCTGGGCTGTGCTTGGGCATCTGTGACAGGCCATGGCCTGCTGGGCACTGGCCTCCTGACAAGGTCATCAGAGATTTACCCAGCAGAGGCTGAGTGGGGGCTCATTCTCAGAGTTGGGGGGCTGTCCTCTACAGGGCCCTGCATTGTTCCTGGTGGTGACTCAGCAGCAGCCCCCGGTCCCCCGGCCAGGCATCTGACCAGGCCGTGTCAGAGCACCAGGGAACCAGGTAAGGCCTTGGAGAACTCGGAAACAGGTCTGACTGGTCTGAAAAGCCAACAGCTCAGAGAGTGTTTCGTGTGGTTTAGGGTGTGTGTCCAGCTCCAGGGCTGCAGCTGAGAGTCACCTGAACTTGGCCGGGTCAGAGGGGCCTGAGCGTGTCACAGGTGGTCTCTGACCTGGAGCCTGCACGAGCAGCGTCCTGAGGAAGCCAAGCCTAGGCCCCTTGATCCAGGCCAGGCCCAAATGTACCTGTTGCTGCCTGGCCGGGCCAGTCTGCGCAGAGTTGGTGGTTCCCTGGCTTGAATTCGTTCCCAAGCGAAACCACTCCCGGCCTCCAGAAACCAGCTCTCCAGCCCTGTTGACCATTCGTAGGGCTTTCGCTGTGGCTGGGCCTGGCCACCTGTCCTGCAGCTTCCTCTCTGGCCTCCATGCCCAGGTGCTGTGGTGACTTCCCTCTGATTGCCACAGTCCACAATCGGCCCTGCGGCTCCTCCCACTTCTTCCTGTGGATGGCCCCTTCTGTCTTGAAGTCTGCGACCTGTCCTGTGCATCCGCCGCCCCTCTCTGTATCTGCCTTCCAAGCCTGTGTCCCCTTCACCCCTTTCAGACGTGAAACTCCCATGACTCGCAGACTGCAGCACGCAGCCGGCAGCGGTGATGCCCTGAACCAACAGCCAGGTTTATCACCTGCCGCCTGTCCTTCAGCTTGAACTCCAACTGACTCGGCCTCTTTCCTCTTAAATTGGCTTACTTTTTTTTTAAATTTAATTTTCCCATGATCTTCAAAGCAATTGGCTCACTTTTAAAATTTATTTTAAAAGAGATTGTGGTATTTTTCCTTGCTATCAATAGCAGTAATTGGAATAGGCTGGACATGATGGCTCACCCTTGTAGTCTGAGCACTTTGGGAGGCCGAGGCAGGTAGATCACGAGGTCAGGAATTTGAGACCAGCCTGGCCAACATGGTGAAACCCCGTCTCTACTAAAAATACAAAAATTAGCCTGGTGTGGTGTGCGCATCCGTAGTCCCAGCTACTTGAGAGGCTGAGGCAGGAGAATCGCTTGAACCCAGGAGACAGGTTGCAGTGAGCCGACATAGCACCACTGCGCTCTGTTTCAAACAAAAAAACCCAAACAAACAAAAAACCCAGGGAACCTGGATTTACTGGAATTATAAATACAACAGCAACAAAACAATGGAATAAAATCTTCCTGGCTACCCCACCCTTGAGCCTGAGGTGTGTGCTCTTAGGAAAGAGCTGTTCAGGCTGGACGCAGTGGTTCACACACCTGTAATCCCAACACTTGGGAGACTGAGGCAGGAGGATTGTTTTAGCCCAGGTGTTCAAGCCCAGGTGGGCAACGTGATACCTTGTCTGTACAAAAAATGAAATTAGCCAGTCGTAGTGGTGCACATCTATAGTCCCAGCCACTTGGGAGGCTGAGGTGGGAGGATCACTTGAGTCCAGGAATTCAATGAGCTGTGATCATGCCACTGCCTTTCAGCCTGGGCAACAAAGCAAGACCCTGCCTAAAAAAAAAAGTCTATGCTTTAGCAGTGCCCACCTGGAAGTTCCTCTTTGTCATAATCAGAAATACGGAAGGGGAATTGCAGCAGAGTTGGTTTCTCACCACATGATTCGTGTGCCTTGTGCCTGTGTTAGCTGCCACGCTGTGGGACACGTGGCCCCATGGAAAGCATGTTGCCTTTTCCCCTGAGGCCTGCTGCCATGCCCTGTGCATCCTCGTCTCTCTCGTAGGATTGGGGGACCCTGCACACTACGATTCAGGCTCAGGAGCAAGGGCTGATGGGCTGGTAACAACCAGGTCCTGAATGCCTGCCGGGGGCAAGGCATGGAGGCTGGAGACCCTGCACTCGGCATTCTTAGGGAGTTGAACTCCCCAAACATCGCTGGGCATGGTGCCACACGCCTGTAATCCCAGCTCTTAGGGAGGCAGAGGTGGGAGGAGAGCTTGAGTATGGGAGTTTGAGGCCTGCCTGGGCAGTATAGTAAGACCCTCTCTCCAAAAAAAAAAAAGTAAAAAAAGAAATTAAAAACAAAAAAAGATGAGTTTCCAAACATCACCTTAGCAGTAATGCAGATGTCTTCCTCCTGCACACGCCATCCAGCCCAGCATGCTGGAAGCAGAACTGCTGACTGATGATTTTGCTGCTGTCATTTAGGGACTCTGCCTCAGCACTAAGCGGAGGCTCTTATTCTCAGGAAGCCCCTGCGGAAGGAAGCCCTGGGAACTTTCTGCCCCCAACCACCCGCCACCACCCCCTGCCACCCGCCTCCGTGGGTTGAGGCCCCACGGCTGACTCAGACAGGCATCCATCAGCCTAACAGCCTCACTCATCAGAGTCCCAATTGTTTGAAATGGATGGGCAGCCCCGGCCCTTCAAGGCCAGCCTTTGTGACTCAGAAGAGGGCAGCCCAGGGACCTGGGATGGAATTTCTCCATCCCCTAACCCTCGCCCACCCCAGCATAGGATCTTCATCTCCTCTCGTGAGGCCTCCGATGGTTTTCTCTGAGGCTGGGAATCATTGCTATTATTTTAGGAAGGAAGAATAGCCCCAGAACTGCAGAGTGAGTCTCTTGCTTCTTGCTTACTCTTGTAAAGTCAGCATTTCACCCATGAGGAGCCTTGGAGCTTCCGGACCCCCAGCCGAGTGCAGCGTGGGTGTCTGGGAGGTATGTGCTGCCCACTGCAGGGCTGGCTCAGAGGCTGCTGGAATGCTGCGCTGTGGGTCGTTGTGCTCCCCCAGCTTTTACATTTTTATTTCATACTTGCAGAGTCGTGTGTATTTTTCCAGTGTTCTCCCATGCCCAGTCTTCCCACAGCAGCCTCCCCAGCCAGCCCCAGAGCATCCTGCACCTGCCAGCAGGAGGCACCAGCAGGGCCCTCTGTTGAATGGGGTCCCTGTGGCACCTCTGGACTGGCTGGGGGATCCGTAGCGGGCAGCTGCACAGCCAGGGACGGCCTCTGGGGCCTGGAAGGAAGGGGTGCTACTGGGAGGGAGGGCAGGAGAAGGATCTTCAGTCTACCTGCCACAATCACGTTTCTGGAGCCCAGGAGTCCCCTCGGCTGTCGGGGGAGCCGGGGGAAGTAGCTTCCTTCCAGGAGGGGTTGCCTCTTACTGGGTTCAGAACATGTTCCCCGGGCCGCATACTGTTCAGCACCAATGTGTGGCACAGGGCACATCCCTTGTTCAGGCACCTCATGAAGGTCATATCATAAAGGGTTTCAGATATAGAAAGACACCTAAGAATGACCAGCTGATGACCAGATGCACACCACCCCACCCAGATGAAACCAGAGCAGGACAGACACACCTTTACCGAGTGTGGGTTCACCACGCCGACATGTGCGGTGTTGCGCTGTCTACACCTCCTGTCAACAGGATCACATGGTTTCTTGTACTCTACTTTTTTTTTTTTTTGAAATGGAGTCCCGCTCTGTCACAGTGGCACGATCTCAGCTCACTGCAACCTCTGCCTCCTGTGTTCAAGCAGTTCTTCTGCCTCAGCCTCCCGAGTAGCTGGGATTATAGGCACATGCCACCATGCCCAGCTAATTTTTGTATTTTTAGTAGAGACGGAATTTTACTGTTTTCGTCAGGCTGGTCTCAAACTACTGACCTTGTGATCTGCCTGCCTCAGCCCCCCAAAGTGCTGGGATTTCAGATGTGAACTTTTTTTTTTTTTTTTTTTTGAGAGGGAGTTTCTAGGCTGGATTGCAATGATGTGATCTCGGCTGACTGCAGCCTCCGCCTCCTGGGTTCAAGTGATTCTCCTGTCTCAGCCTCCTGAGTAGCTGGGATTACAGCCACCACACCTGGCTAATTTTCATATTTGTAGTAGAGATGGGGTTTCACCATGTTGGCCAGGCTGGTCTGGAACTCCTGACCTTAGGTCATCCGCCTACCTCGGCCTTCCGAAGTGCTGAGATTACAGGCATGAGCCACCACGCTTGGTCACTTGTACCCTACTTTTTAGACGGAACACTGCTTGGCTTGTGAGTACTGGTTCACACTGACACAAGGCTCTGCTCGCGTCCACAGCTGCGTGGCTTTCCCCCATGATTATTCCACAGCATGGCTATCTGTTATCCGGCCTGTGAACATTCAGAGTCTCCAAGTTTCTGCATTTTCGCAGACCGTGACAGTGAGCAATCCCCTGCGGCATGCGTCTGAGAGCCTCTCCAGTGCGGTACTTTGCTTAATATGACCATCTACTGTAGTGCTTGTTGACTTTGCCCGTGAATAGCCACTGCACTCCAGCCTGGGCAACACAGTGAAAACCTGCCTTAAAAAAAAAAAAAAGAAAAGAAAAATAGCCACACAGGTTTCCAGTGGTCCTAGCCTGGAAGAAACAACCTGTGCAATTTGCGTGGCCAAAAGTCTTGGACCCGAGGCTAGCAGTATCATGTGTTGCGCACATGTAAAGTGTGTTAGTTCAGCTCTCCTCTGCTGCTGTATGTGCCTGGGGGCTTCGACCAGGAAGCCCAGCGGGTGGGGAGGAGGCTCCCAGCTCAGGGTTAGCTCTGTGTGGTCTGGAGCGGGATGACCTGGGGGCCTCCTGCACCATGAGCTCCGAGGACTTCGCTTCTGCTGGGTGTCCTCACCAGCGTAGCTTCCCCGCCAACCTGTAGATTCCTCCAGAGCCTTGTTTTCAGTTTTGCTGTGCACAGTGAGGCCGTGCTGGCAGAAGGCACCTAGCACCCAGCCTAGTTGCCGAGGGCAGCTCAGGCCAGCATGCACGACCCGTCCCCATTCCTCATGCGCTCCCTGTGCAGATTCACCTACTTGCTAACATTTATTTGTAGCTCCAAATCATTCCTTTTGCAGTCATGTGCAGGCAGGTGCAGAGCAGCAAAAAATTTGTCACCTGGCACGTATGTTCCTAGCTGAGGTCAAACAAAGCGATGCTACCTTCTCCTTGATTGGCGCCACGTTTCTCTCATTTTTGTGGATTTTGTTGGTGATCTCGCTGTTGAGAATGGCCCCCGCATCATGCAACAGCACTGTCTCAGTTCCTCAGTGCTGGGAGGCTGGGATGAGCCTCACGGAGAAACCACGTGTGACAGCAGCTTTGCTCAGGCAGGAGCGATCGCGCTGTGTCCATGAGTTCAGTGTGGGTGAGTCACAACAGAGATGAACTAAGGAAGTGCATAAAGGCTGGGTCCAGCGGCTCACGCCTGTCACCCTGCACTTTGAGAGGCCGAGGCAGGAGGATCGCTTGAGCCTGGGAGCTTGAGACCAGCATGGGCAACAAAGTGAAACCCCATCTCTACAAAAATACAAAAAAAGAAAATTAGCTGGGTGTGGCAATGCATGACTGTAGACCCAGCTACTCGGGAGACTGAGGCAGCAGGATTGTTTGAACCTGGGAGGTCAAGGCTTCAGTAAGCCATGATCACGACATTGTACTCTAGCCTGGGCAACAGAGCAAGACCCTGTCTCAAAAAAAAAAAAAAAAAAAATAGCCAGGCGTACTGGCTCACGCCTGTAATCCCAGCATTTTGGGAGGCTGAGGCTGGTGGATCACTTGATGTCAGGTGTTCAGGACCAGCCTGGCCAACATGGTGAAACCCCATCTCTACTAAAAATACGAAATTAGCCAGGTGTGGTGATGTGCACTTGTAATCCCAATTACGCAGGAGGCTGAGGCTGCAGAATCACTTGGACCTGGGAGGCGGAGGTTGCATTCAGACAAGATTGCGCCACTGTCTACTGTCCTCCAGCCTGGGTGACAGAGTAAGAATCTGTCTCGAAAAAAAAGAAAGAAAGAAAGACTGTTCCCTTACGTGGCAAAGGAGACTTTGCAGATGGAGTGAAGGATACGGACCTGGGGGTGGGAGATGGTCCTGGCTTATGCTCGAGGGCCCAGTCTCATCAGAAGGCAGAGCGCCATCCCCTGCTATGGTCAGAGGGAGCTGAGACAACCGAAGAGAGAACAGAGGTAGCTGCTGAGGGGCCGGCGCCTGCTAGCTCTGACAGTGGAGGAGGGGGCAATGAGCCAGTGGATGTGTGTGGCTTCTGGATGCTGGAAAAGGCAGGAAAGCCCTAGAACCCCCAGAAAAGAGTGCAGCTTGCAGCATCTCAATCTTAGCCCACTGAGATCTCTGTCAGGGTCTGACCTAGTGAAGACTTTGTGTTGCTTTAATGTATCGTTGAAGACGCGTGTGTGGCTATAAGTTACTAGGTTTGTGGCAATTTGTTATGGTGGTGACAAGAAACAGAGGTCCACACTGTCTGAAGCCTGTCGTCATTATGGTTTTCAGATAGAGAGAGGCAGCGGGGAGACAGAGGCAGAGGGGAGACAGAGGGGCAGTGGGGAGACAGAGAGGGGCAGGGAGGAGACAGAGAGGGGCAGGGAGGAGACAGAGAGGGGCAGGGAGGAGACAGAGGGGCAGGGAGGAGACAGAGGGGCAGAGGGGAGACAGAGAGGGGCAGGGAGGAGACAGAGGGGCAGAGGGGAGACAGAGAGGGGCAGGGAGGAGACAGAGGGGCAGAGGGGAGACAGGGGCAGAGGGGAGACAGAGTTGTTTTGTCCTGTGTTAGCTCTTATCCCTGAAATCAACAAGAAAATTGGACCGATTCACTTTGCCAGGTTGGCTTCAGCTGCCCTGCTAAGAGCTGGGGTTCTATCCAGCCTTCCTTGGTTGTGATGCACAGAAGATTAGTTCTGTGGAACTAATTTTCAATTCCACAGAAGTTGTACCCTGGTCTCTGGATTCCCACCTTGGTGACTTAAAAGCTAGTGGACTGACAGAAAATTTGGTCCCTGGCCGGGCGTCGTGGTTCAAGCCTGTAATCCCAGCACTTTGGGAGGCTGAGGTGGGCAGATCACAAAGTCAAGAGATAGAGACCAGCCTGCCCCACGTGAAATCCCATCTCTACTAAAAATACAAAAATTAGCCAGGCGTGGTGGTGCTCACCTGTAGTCCCAGCTACTCGGGAGGCTGAGGCAGGAGAATTGCTTGAACCCGGGAGGTGGAGGTTGCAGTGAGCTGAGATTGTGCCACCATACTCCAGCCTGGCAACAGAGTGAGCCTCTGTCTCAAAAAAAAAAAGAAAAGAAAATTTGATTGCCATTATTTAACTTGGATTTTGAAAACTGGCCACTTGTTCAGGTTTTCACAGAACATACTATTGCTCTTCTAAGGCTGAGGGTGCCATGTACCCTGGAAACACCAGTGCAGATCATGTTCAAAACTACCGACTGTCCTACAGGCGATTGACAGTTCCTGAGTTTGGCAGCGTGTTTTTTCTGATTCAGGAGCCTGGAGCCCACACCAGATGCCCGCCCATGACACCCTCCCACATCTTTAAAATGGGTACTTCTGAACCTTGTCCTGGGCTTCTGTTTCCAGGCCAGCGTCCCTGCTGCAGGCCCCGTGTCTCCCCTTCCTGCCTTTCCTCATGCCGTGCCCATCTCTCCTGCATATACCCAGATCCCACCCATCCTTCAAAGCCCCCGTCCGTGGCCGCCTCCTTTGTTGCTTGCCCTGGCTTGCGCCCTGCAGGCCTCCTGTTTTAGGGCTCTGTGTTCCTGTGTGTGTGTGTGAGCCTGCGTCATGCATCTCTCTTTTTCCACTGTACCTGGCACAGATACACACACATTGAGCTTGACTGGGACCTTAGTGATGGCTCCAGACCAGGGTTTTGAAGGATGGGTAGAATTTGGATACAGGAAGAAGCAAGGAAAGAAGGGAGCATTTCCAGTGCAGGGAGAGAGCCCTGCCCTGGGCATCCCCTAGGCGGGTGTTGGAGGGAGGGCCCCAGCAGCGTGGGTCTGCCCTGCCCTATCTTTCTCCTCCATCCTGAGCCCAGGCACCATCCATGGGGCCAGTCCTTCCAGGGGAGTGGAAGCCGCCATGGGTGCTGGGAGAAGCCTGGCTACCAGACCACGATGGCAGGGTGGGAGAGATTTGAATATTCTTACTGCTTGTAGCTTAGGAAGTGGCAGCACCGGTCCCTTGTCCTCTGGGGCGATGGTAGCAGAGAAGCAAGACCTGGAAGAAGGGCTACGGGCCCGGGAGGCAGGGCTGCTTCCCCCACAAAATACAAGTAAGCACAGGCAGGGCTGCGGCGCGCTTTGTGTTGACATCACAGCAGCAGCCATTCTGGCAGTGAGGGGTCAGTCATGGTCACAGGCTCTCTCAAGCACAGGGGCACGCTCTCAAAGGCAGGGGAGAGCGTGGGTGTGCAGAGGTGGAGGGAGGGCAGGACATCCTCAGGGAAGGAGTTGCATTCACCACAGGCGAGGCAGGAAGTCAGGTGCTCGTCGGGGGCGGGGGGTCAGGATGGGCAGCGAGGCTGTGCTCCCGGCTGGTAGGAAAGCAGGAATGCAGGTTGACTGGGAAACAGGAGAGGGGGTGCAGAGGCTGTGGTAGCTGCCTGGGCTGTGACACAGCAGTAGCTGTGAGTCAGGGACGTGGGGAATTTTCTACCAATCTTAAGTCGAGTCATTTATCTCTTGGTCCTTTGCTTCCTTTTTTTCTCATTTTTTATTTTTTGAGATGAAGTTTTTGCTCTTGTTGCCCAGGCTGGAGCACAATGGTACGATCTTGGCTCACTGCAACCTCCACTTCCTGGGTTCAAGTAATTCTCCTGCCTCAGCCTCCTGAGGAGCTGGGATTACAGACGCCCGCCACCAAGCCTGGCTAATTTTTTATTATTAGTAGAAACGGGGTTTCACCATGTTGGTCAGGCTGGTCTTGAACCCTTGATCTCAGGTGATTTGCCTGCCTCAGCATCCTAAAGTCCTGGGATTATAGGCATGAGCCACCAAGCTCAGCGGTCCTTTGCATCTTTTCTCCTACCCCTGTCCCCGAGTAAAACCTCCGAATTGTGTGTCACGGCCATCGAAAGTACATCCAGTGCCGTGAGCCGTTCGGAACCAGGACTTGACTCTGCAGCTGATGTGGAGGCGCTCTGGGCATAGCATGAAAGCGTGCACGTTCAGCCAGCTGTTGACACAATTTTTCCTGGTGCGTGCCATCCTGTGAGTGCCTCACCAGGGTCCCTTGGGGGTGGGTGTGACTCAGGGAAGGCGTGTTCATTTTCTCCTCCTTAAAGAAGGGCCTGCATGAAGCCTCTTACTCCAGAAAAATTGGGCACAGAGGCTGTGTCGCAGGGCGGAAGCGAAACCCCTGACCAGTCCCACACCTGTCATTCCTCGGGACTCAGTTGCGTGGCGCACAGTAGCCTAGGATCGTGGGGTGGCATGCGGTTTCTAAAGCACGTCCATGCCTGAGGCTCATGGTACATCACCTGGCGTCACCTGCGTTACAGTTGAGGAAACCAAGGCTCAGAGGGGTTTGCGTTCCTGCTCCGAGTCAGAGCCCGAGCGGCAGAGCTGGAACCAGATCCAGTCCTGGTGCCGCCCATCGGGCGCACTCACCCTGAGTCAGCCCGCCTGCCTCTTGTGGCGTCTTATTACCTTTGCTCTCATGTGTTACTGCCACACCTGAGGGCAGGGCCGCTTCTTATTTATTTGTTATTTCAACCATTAGTATTTATTATTTCAACAGATACTCAGTGACTGATGCCGCCTGGGCACAAGGCCCTGTGCTGCCTCTGCCAGCCCTGTCCCTGTGCCCAGCCATGATGGCAGGAAGCTGGTGTTTGAGGAGGGGAACTTGGGGTGGGTTTGTGACGAGAGCCTGTCCTGAGTGGTGTTCCTCCAAGGATGATAAGCCACAGCGGGGCAGAAGGGGCCCTGGGAAGCAGGCTGCACTTGCCAGAACCTCCCAGGCCCGGGGCCCAGTTGCACGCTGTCCCTGGGACCCAAACGTGAGTCTTCAGAGAGAAGAGGCTGCAGTTGCCTTGCTGCAGGGGAGATGGTAGGGGGACTCGAGCCATTTGCCCACTCCCTCTGTGCCAAAGCCGTGGTCAGCGATTATGAGATTCCCAGCTCCAGGTTTCCACCACCAGTGTCACTGTGTAAGGAGTAGGTGGTGCCTCTGAGCAGTCGGGGGACCCATGTGCCAGAGCCAGTGCATGTGACCCAGTGCTGGGGCAGAAGTGTCCATTGCTAGGTGACAGATGCTGGCATCTAACACTCGCAGAGGGCCCCCGTGTACAGATGTGGCTGGCTGTGCAGAGCTGACCGCCCCCCTCACCTCCCCCTGCCCTGCCCCATGCCGCCCGGGATTACTTCCTGCCGGGGTGCTTTTGGTAGCCACACCTCAGAAAACCAGTCTTGGTGACTGTGGGCCACCAGGGGCATGAATCACCTGCCACGAAGAGCCTGGTGTCCCTGCACAGGTGTGCCAGCTGGGCAGTGGAGACAGGTGAAGGCACATTCTTCAGCGCCCACTCACAGCTCTGCCTGCCCGCCACACTTTCTAGAGAACCTTAGCGCTCTCCTCCCTGCCAGCAGGCAGGCAGGGATTTAGGTGGTTTCTGTTTGGCCTCCCTTGCTTGCTTCTCCAGTGTCCTGTCAGCCCAGACCTCAGACCTGCCACTGTCCCCAGGCGTCGTCCTGGATAAGAAACTGCCCAACTGTGGGAGCTGGGTCCCCAGAATGCAAGTCAGGCTCAGCCTGCCTAGCTCACGTTTTGTGATTTGCAAGTTTTCTCAACCCTGCAGCTCTCTCGGGAGGGAGCCAGATCCAGGCTGGGAATGGGCCTGGCATCAGCCCAGGTGAACTGCCCACGAGCCACAAAAAGGAAGGTGGTGGGAGGAGTGTCATCTGGCCACCTTCCGAGTCACTGCTGGAAGTTGCCGCCGCCAGAGCTCAGCCGCTGTCAAGGGGTGGGATGTAGTGAGGACCCTCAAGAGATTGTTGGGGGTCCTTCATTCTAGGGCGCTAAGTATCAGCAAGTACTTCCTGTGTCCTGAGCTCGGGACAACAGGGGGGCCACTTACAAGCAGGTGGAATGTGGGGTCGTGTGAGGAAGAGGGAAGTGGGGACAGGGCGGCCTTGCAGCCCTGGGGACATTTGGATGGACAGAGGCCTGGTGGCTAAGACCCAGTGTGGGAAGACCAGGGAGGTGCAGTGAGGGAGAAGGAACAGTGAGAGCAAAGGCTCTGAGGCGGGGGCGGGTAGGCCATGAGATGCTGTGTGAAGGGGCAGGGGCTTGAGAGAGGAGGCATCAGTGGTATGATGGGAGAGGGTGAGGAGGCCGCCGACAGAGGGAGAGCCAGTTAGGAGGGCTCCCTGTGGGAGGAGGCTTCTCATTAGTCCTTTAGAAACGGAAGGGTCATAGAGACGCTGGAGAAGGGCTCTGGGCTTTTGGGCCAGCCGCCTGAGCTTTCGGGGCATGGAGGGAACTCACGGCCCCTCGCTGAGACCTGTGCATCCGGAGGCCGAGCATCTCTCTCCAGGCCCCATTTCCAGCCTCTTTCTGCAGGGCTGTGCATTGCCTGAGCCCCGCTGTTGATGAAAGATTCATTTTTAAGACTGCCTTATGGCTCCTGTGCACGTGCTGGACACGGATCCTCCACGCTGCCCCCCTCAGGAACACCAGCCTGTGCTTGGGGCTGCTGGCTGGGTGTTTTCCTGCCAGGCAGAGCCTCAGGGGATTTATCACCTCATTTGTTTGTGGGTTGGTTTTTTCCTGTTATAAGTTTTCATGGGAAACTGATTTTACCAGTTGTATGTCACACAGCCCTCCTGCCTGGTCCCCAAGCTGAGAAATTACGACGCATGACTCACGGGGGCTGACTTCCATATCGATGAGTTCGCTCTGGCTAGAGCTCCGGGTGTGGTTTGTCCCTAGGAGGGGAGCCTTGAGCACTCCCTGCTTCTCCATGCTTGGGTGAAACCCTGTGCAAAGGTACAGGCGGGAGCTTGTGTCCCACATGGCTGAGCCTCTTGGTCAGCAGGCCTGTCCTCCCAGCTCCTGGGAAGGCAGCGTGAGCTACCGACTCCCACCCCGCCTGCTCCCAGATTCCTCACCCAGCCCTGTGGCTCTGCTGCTCCCCTTCCACCTGCCCTAACTGCATTCCAGGCAGAGCCAGGGTCGGTGGGGCCGAGCAGTGGGGATCCCTTGACCTCTGTAAGCACCCCCGCTATCTGGCCTTGGGCCAGGCGCATCCCTCCTAGGCCCTTAGCTGTCCTATTTATCAAGTGGAGACATCTGCGCAGAGGCAGCAGCTGGGCCAGGTGGGGGCTGGAGGGCCCTGCTGGCTCTGTCCACTCCTCTCGGGGTTGTCCTGGAGCTCTGCGGGGTTGGCCTCACGTCACAGGCAGTAGGTGTCAGCTTTCCATGGCAGAGGGCAACCCTCTTCCCCCATGCATCAAGGGGCAGGTGGTTCCTCTGGGTGCCCAAGGGGAGCGGGTCGGGTTCAGTGCTGGACAGACTGGCAGTGGTGATGGCAGCCCCAGGGCTGCTCATCATTCGAGCTGAGCCCAGGCCAGCGCTCACCTTTACCAGACAGGAGACGAGGCTGCTCTGAGAGGAACCGGGATGGAGAACTTGGGTGGCCCAGCCCAGCTCACTGCCCCGCCACCATGTGTTGGGAGGGCATGTGGACTGTGGCTTCTGCCATATGGGCTGTGAGGGAGCCCCCACCAGGGGGCAGTGCTGGCCAGCCTGGGCCCCACATGGCCCCCTAGTGCAGCCTCCCCCACACCCATGTGGAGCTGGGCCAGGCAGGGTGCGTCCGAGGCACGAGTTTCCATGGACTGCTGAGTCATCTCAGGGAGGAGGCCCTTCCCTCAGCCAGGACCCAGGCGCCTTCCCAGCCCTGTCGAAGCTGGAGCTGGATCTGCAGGGAAAGGCCCTGGGGACCCCCCACGTCTGCTGACCCCTTACTCCCCGTTCACAGCCTCGTGCTTAGATTCCCTGGCCCTTACCTCAGAGTCCTGAACCGCAGCTCAATGTCGTCATCTGGGAGGCGAGGGAGGGGCTGGGGTGTGGGGCCCTGACCAACAGCATAACATTCATGGGTGTCTCCTGAGCGCCAGGCACTGCCCGGGTATAAAAGCAATGAGAAGGCCAGTGGGGATGTCCCAAGAGTAACTTGGTATGGGGCAGGGGCTGGCCATGGCAGAGAGCAAGAGGTGGCCACATGCTCTGTGACTGGCCTGTGACTTGGACCGAGGGTAAAGACCTTGAGCCCCCATGCTCCTGAGCTCCTCAAAAAAGAAATGCCAAAGTGGAGGCCCAGGGATCAGGCCAGAGCCAAGGGGGACGGCAGGGGAGAGGCTGGGTTGCCAGGCCATGGCACCGAGAGGCCAGGGAGGAGGCTGGCTGGGGAGAAACACTGATCGCCCCAGCTAGGGCGGACAGGCCAGGTGGGTAGAGGCCTTCTGGGACTTAGGCCCTGCGCAGGGTTGCTTGGGGTTTACAGTCAGCAGCCAGAGCCAGAGGCCTCATCAGAAAGGAGGTGCGGGCCAGACCCTCGCTGGTGACTTCGCTGTCAGCACAGGAGAGGGCTGGCTGGCCCCTTTCTGTCTTGGGGCTGCTGACAGAGCTGCGTCCTCGACCCTGTCCGCAGCCCTGTTGTGGCTGCCGCTGAGCGATTCCCTCCCGTGACCATTGGCACTTCCATCTGGGTGACTTCTTTCTGGTGACCCATTCCCTCTGCTTCCGGTCCCTTGACGTGTCAGCCTCAGACTCTTGGATGGGGCCCCAGGTGACTTCTGGAGGATTTCTCTTGCCTAAGGTTTTTTCTCCCCCTCATTGTCATGTACCAAGCAAGAGAGCATTGGCTGTGACTTCAAATGTCATAGGCTCACTGCTGTGCACACAGCAAAGCATTTACCTCCCTCTGCCAACCTGGGAGTCCTTTCTTTAGCTCCGAGAGCCAGGAGCCAGGCAGAGCAGGGTGCAGGCAGCTGAGATGTGGCATGAATGGCCAGCACCACAGGTGGCAGAAACGCCCCCCCC
>NW_022437017.1:6934902-6987902 GCF_009761245.1 Sapajus apella
CCCCCCCCCCCCCCCCCCCCCGAGGTGAACTGCGGTGGCCGGGCCTGACCACAGTCCCCAGGCCCCAGGTCTCCTTCCCTACCATGGCATCCAGTCCCACCTCTGGCCAGGAAGTCTGTGGCAGGCCTGTCCCCACAGCCTAGGGGCCGTGGGGAACCCGGGCTCTCGGGGAGCCCTCTGTGGCCTGGCCTGAGGCAGAGCCCATTCTGGGTCCGATCCAGAGCAGTATCTCGGCTGCCAGCCCAGGCCCAAGGTACTGCCCCTCTGGCTGAGAGGATGCCTGGGGCTTCCAAAGCCACTGTCCTTTTGCTGCCAGAGCTTAGTTCCCAAAGGAGCCCCTGACCTGCCACAGAGAGTCTGTGGCTGTCCCCAGTGCCCAGTCTGGCCATGGTGGCGGCATCTGGTTTGGGGTTTCCGTGGGAAAACGACTTCAGAAACTTTGTCCTGATTCATTGTTTTCAGCAACCCCATTCCCAAAGGCTGCTTTTTAAAAAACATTCAAACTCAATGGATAGGAGGGGATATCTCTGCTGAGAGGTTGGAGGCTCGAAGGACAGTGGCAGATCAGGGCTTTCTGAACTCTTGGACTCTGAAGGGAGCCTGGCTGTCGGGATCCTTCCCTGCGTCACACACAGCAGGCAGCGGCCCAGTCAGCCCCGAGGTTTTACAAGAACCCAGGGGGGTGAGGTCTCTCCCTGGTGGGCAGAGCCTCCCTCCTTCCATCTTCCCTTGGGTTTGGGGAGTGGGTTTCTGGCATCTGATTCCAAGCCACCGGGCTGTGAGGGTCACCTGGCACCTGTGGTGCTCCTGTGGCCTCCTCCCACTGCACCTCTCCCTCCTCCTCCTGGCCTCCTCCCTGTGAATGTTCAGGAATGAAGGCTCCTGCTTTTCATCTGGGGGTGCCCTGCAGGCTCCCAGACCTGGAGCCCCCAGGCCACAACCCCGTCCATGTCGGGTGTTTACTCTCACGGGAAAGCTCAGAGCTGCCTGCAGCCAGCTAACCTCTGTTAGGTGAGCTTTCTTTTTTTCTTTCTTTTTTTTTTTTTTTTGAGACGGAGTTTCACTCATGTTACCCAGGCTGGAGTGCAATGGCGCGATCTCGGCTCACCACAACCTCCGCCTCCTGGGTTCAGGCAATTCTCCTGCCTCAGCCTCCTGAGTAGCTGGGATTACAGGCACGCACCACCATGCCCAGCTAATTTTTTGTATTTTTAGTAGAGACGGGGTTTCACCATGTTGACCAGGATGGTCTCGATCTCTTGACCTCGTGATCCACCCGCCTCGGCCTCCCAAAGTGATGGGATTACAGGCTTGAGCCACCGGGCCTGGCAGGTGAGCTTTCATAGTCAGTGCATGAGGGCCTCAGATCTGGAGAGTCCCCATGCCACTGGGGCCACTGAAGGTTTCCAGCAAGGACAGACAGAACAGGAAGTCCCCGGTGACTGGTCACCTGCACGCCACCTTCCCAGAAGTGCACATCCCCTGCCCTTCCAGAAAGCATCCAGCATGTTCGGGTGTCACCGAGGCAGGAGACTGAAAGCACGGGTGGAAAAGGAGCCACGAAGGCCAGTGGCTTCCTGTGCTGCTGGGCAGCAGGCTGCTTCCAGGCTCTGTGCATGTTGGACTTTCTGACCATGGGAAAGAGGCTGCTGTGGCCCTGCGGAGGTGTCCCTGTGTTTGTGCAATGGCTCCCAGGTGCTAGGCCAGCAGGCAGGGGCGCTGCATTTGGAAAGGGGCTCAGAGACACAGATGCAGTATATCCTCACATCCCTTGCCCTGGCCGCCACCCTCATCCCATGTCAGGGCTTTCCCCACGCCTCAGGGATCCCTGCGCCCCTGCCCGGAGCCTCCTCCCTGACCCCACACTCTAGCTGTTCTGCACACAGGTCCGCTCAGGACTGTGCTGCTCCTGCAGCCCTACCCCGCTTCACCCTGTTCCATGGCTAACTGGACCTGGAACGCTGCTGCAGTGTTGGAGCTGCGCCTGCTGTGGAGGTGCTGAGCACGCGCCTCCTCCTCATCGCCTCACCTTCCTCCTCCATGTGCCTGGCATGACGGCTGGCACATGGGACTGTGAACAGTGGCACTTGTTCCGTGTGTCCTGCCTGCCCCGTCCCTGGTCCTGTAGGGTGGCTGGGCCTGGACTCCTCCCGTGGTCTCCAGCTCCCCAACCCATGCTCTGTCCTGGGGTTGTTGTCCCCGAGTCCTATAAAGATTCGGCCTTGGCCAGGCACACTGTGTCACACCTGCAGTCCTAGCACTTCGGGAGGCTGGGGCAGGAGGATTGCTTGAGGCCAGGAGTTTGAGACCAGCCTGGACAACATAATAAGGCCCTGTCTCTTTTACAAACAAAAACACAAAAGACCAGGCCTTGTCCCAGGTATTTGCTGTGGTTTACCAGCTGTGCCCACCTGCCATTTCTCCACCCTGTGCCTGGCATTGGGGGAGGCCCCTGTGGTCTGTGCTCTCACAGATGCCGCTGAGGAGGGATTCAGGGAGGGACGAGGAGCACAGGGTGGGCAGTACCACAGCACCTCCGATGCCGATAGGCAGTTGTACGCCAGCCAGAGATCCACTCCCCAGCCGAGGGAGGACAAGTGACCTCTGCTGTGAACCTGGAAGTTCTGGAGTGCCACAGCATGACTGTGGTGAGAACTGAGGACCCCGGGGCTGACCCCTCCACAGGCAAATGTGGCACATCCCAGCAGGCTGGGCTGCAGCACGCCTCCCCTGCCCTCCCCGACATTGGCTTTCTTCTTTAAAAGAGGAAAAAAAACCTGTTAATTCATCAGAACAAATTGTGTGCTGGGGCACCGAGCCTGAGGCAGGCGTGTGTGTTCCGTGCCATACGGATCAGGTTTCCCCGCTGAGATGTTTAAATCCTAAGGCCGTCCATTGGCAGCAGCCAGCTGGATTTGGAATTTTCCTTCTGCTCCTGCCAAGTGGCCTCCACAGCTGTGCCTTCGGGGTGCAGGGCAGCCGCCCACACCCCTCAGGGTCAAACCTGGGGTTCTCCTGCCTGCCCCAGCCCTGCCCTGACTCTCAATCCACAGCTCTTCACAGTTTCCCACCAGGCATTCTCTGTTCTTCTGTGTGTCGCATCCCTGGTTCCCCTCCAGAGAGCGCCAAAGGCCTAAACTCTAACGAACGCCAGGCTTCAAAGGAATAGCCCCCTTCTCCCCAGGAGACAGGAGTTCTGTGCTGTGGGGTGGAACCCCATCTTTGTGTTCAGCTCGCTCACTTCATAGGTTCCTGGCTCACAGGCGACAGAGTCAGGTCCAGGCAGAAAATGCATGTGGTGGGTACAGGTAGGATGCATGAGCATGGAGTGGGCAGGCCTCTGCTGGGCACCTCTGGGCAAAAACCCGAAAGACCACGAGCCAGTCTTGCCAAACCCTGGGGAAGTGTCCGGCAGGCAACAGTGGATTCCTTCCCAAGGCCACTGCCAGGCCTGACAGAGCCAGGGCCTCTCCCACAGTAACTTCTCAGTCCTGGTCCTCACCTGGCAGGGTTAGCGAAGCCCCACGTCCCCCTGCTCCAGGAGGGGACATGTCACAGCCTCTGCGGGAGGCCAGCTGGCACCTGAGGCAAAAGCAGTCTTGGAGAGTGTTCCCTCTTGGACTCAGCCTATGTACGTCCCAGGACTGGGGAGAGGAGGTGCTGGTGTGGCTCTCAGGATGGCAGCCCTCGTGGGGCCCGAGGCTGGTCACTTGGGGTCTGCAGCTGGTGCTCTGACCCTGTCCAGGTGGGGCCATGCGGGAGAGTGGGCAGCGGTCACCCCCCCACCTGCCACCCCAAAGCAGACTTGGTCAGTGGGGGATGGTTTCAAACTTAAGCCCTGTTGGAGCCCTGGCTGTGGAGCGGCCCCTTAGTTTCCTCTGCTTCCTCTCATGCAGGGTGGGAACATGAGGCAAGCCTTGCGGGTGTGGGGAGACTGATGTGTGGAGCTGTCATTACCACTGCTGAGTCCACTGCGCTTGTCGGGGCTCAGAGTCAGCCTGCAGAGTCTCCCTCGGCAGGACACCGGGACCACGGCCTCAGTCCTCCCTCCCCGAGGGCAGGGTCTCTAATGCGGAGGCATCAGGGCTGGCTACCCGCCCCACAATGGGCGGCTTTCGCCTGGCACCAGGGTTAGGAACACCTGCTCCTGACCCAGGAGATGCTCTCTGGTGAGCCCCCCGTGGCGCCCGGCTCTGCTGCAGACTCTCAGTCCCCCTATCCTTGGCAGTGCTGGTGTGGAGGGTGCAGTGGGCAGGGCCCGGCAGGTAGGAGCCCACGCTTGGTTTCCGTGCCTGTGGCCGGTGTTGCACTGGCCCAGTGCTTTGTTTTTCCCGTGTTTCCCTCGTGGCCTCTCATCCCTGTGTCCATCTGTGCCAGCCCCTGGCTCGTGAGCCTTGGAGAGAGGGGACCTTAAAGGGTCACTTCCCCTGCCCAGTGCCTGCCCCATGGGGGACCATCAGTCACCACGAGGTACTTGGCTGGAGCTGAGCAGAGAGACCTGGGTAGTTGGGACACAGCTTCCTGAGTGTCAGGAAGGCAGGGTCCTGGATTCCCAGGTGAGATGGGCAGGTGGGGCTGGGGCCGGAACCAGAGGCCACCAGGTGGGTCCCCAGCCCCTCCCCTCAGAAGCAGGATGTGGTCCCCGCTGGCAGGGCCTGTCTTCCTGCCCTATGTGAGGTGGGGGGCTGGGGAAGGGCCACGACGGAGCTGCTCCTGCCAGCCCACACACCAGGTCCCGCCTGGGCAGGTCTTGGGACCAGAGTGGCATCGGCCCGGAAGGTGTGGTTTCTCGACCCACTGGCTTCACTTCTCCCGGCTTCCCAGAAGGGTCGTCTTACATCAGCCGCTCATTTCCCTCTCTGGCAGCCACTGGCTCTGAGCATGTCTTTTCTTGCCACAATCAAAAGAACTGAAACTGTCCCAAGAAACAGAGTGGAACGCCCCAAAAACACCTAGGGAGGTAGGCTCCTTCCTCCTAACGCCTTCAGCGAAATGGAGGGCAGCCCCACTCTCCTGCCTCATGAGGGCCACTTCCTGCTTCCTTCCTGCCTCTCATCTGTGCCAGTGTCCCCTCCTGGGCCCAGAGCCCAGCCCTCCTGCTATGGATCTGGTGAGGGGATTTCTAAAAAGCTTCCAAGATGCAGCTGAGTTGACAGCCACCAAACCACAGGCAGGAAAGGGATGGGGTCAGAGCTGTGGGGTCCTGTGCTCACTGAATGCCCAGTGTACCCTGCACCGGAAGGCAGAGCCCCACAAAGTGCATGCCGCCCCCATCTCCATCTTATATAACCAAATGCTGAGGCCTGGTGGGGCAGCTTGAGTGTGAGAGGGCACATGGGGCAGGGCAGGTGGTGGGACCCTGTCAAGCCCCAGGGATCTGACATTTCCTCCCAGCCGGTGGATCGAAAGGGTCTTGATGCATGGGGGCTTCCAGAGCAGAGCCTTGGAGAAGGGCTGGGAATTCTACAGGAAAGGGGCTGGTGTGTTTCTGGGCAGGATGCCAGGATATGAGAGCAGCTGTGTACTCCAGGCAGGCTGCTGTTTGCAAAGCTTGGGGTTGGGGGCAGTTGCACTCATGGTGCCCTGGGCTATGACCTCCAGGTATGGACCAGAAGACGTGCCAGGTGCCTGATGTGGGCAGAGCCTCAGGCTCAAGCAACTTCCTGTTCTTGGGACACTTCTTCCTGGGCTGTGTCCTGATCTCTTGACTGCCCTGCTGGACACCCCCCAGCCCCACATAGCCAATGCAGTGTGGCACCACAGGGACACTCGCGTCGTCCCTTGGCCACGTCTTGCAACAGCTCGAAGCCACCACCAGGAGAGGAATGGTGGGGTGTTGGCAGGCAAGCACCAGCTAGACCTGGGGAACACCGCGGATGCCTGGTCCAGGGGCACAGGGCACGGCCCACAGCTCCCATGTCAACAGTCACCAGCCCACAGTGCACAACACCTCACACTGCTGCCCAGGCCATGTGTGCGTCTTCACACAAGTGACCAGACCCCGGACGTTAAATTTGCCGACAGTTTCAGAGATGGCACACCCTGTGACACCTGGCCTCCAGAGGGCAGGGCCAAGCGTGTGACCTCAGGTGGCCTCCCTCTGGGAGCCTCCATTTGGGGCAGGGCCTGGCAGCTACTCGGCTCCTCATGAAGCACTGTGTGCTGGGAAGGGCCTCACAAGGTCTCTCCTCTCCCTGCGAGGCATCTCTTGGCTCCAGGCACACACGGGATGCCTGCGGTGAAGAAGGCAGCGCCTGTGCTCAGACAGCGGTGCTGGGGTTGAGGGGTTCCACCACATTCCTTGGGATATTTCAGGGCTGTTTTTCACATCCCAGACACTGTCAGAGGTTTGGGAATTCGGTGCTTGCTTCTGCCTCCCACCACACGAAAGAGACGCCATACGTGCGTGTCATTGTCATCGCTGTTACCGTAGCTGACAGCCATGAGGACTGAGGCGTGCCAGGCCTGTGCTGACTGCCTTGTGAGCCTCAGTGTCCATGTGGCAAGGGCCGGGCTGTGTCATCCCACAGACGCCGGCACCAGAGTGCAGGAGAGTGGCGGCTTCCCTGCCCGGCTTCCTGCTGCCTCTCCCAGCTGAGCTGGCAGGATTTTTTCTTATTTGAGACGGAGTCTCGCTCTGTCACTAGGCTGCTGGAGTGCAGCTTCCACCTCCTGGGTTCAAGCGATTCTCCTGCCTCAGCCTCCCAAGTAGCTGGGATTACAGGTGCATGCCACCACACCCAGCTTATTTTTGAGTTTTTAATAGAGACGGGGTTTCACCATGTTGGCTAGGATGGTCACAATCTCCTGACCTCATGATCTTCCTGCTTCTACCTCCCAAAGTGCTGGGATTACTGGCATGAGCCACTGCGCCTAGCCAGGATTTTTTTTAAATAGACCCAAAATATTCAAGGATGGGGGCAGATCCCCACATTGCCGTCTTTGGGGATGTTTGTGTAGGCGCTTTCGGAAGCAGTGTCTGCTGAGCTATGTGTTCCCAGGCTGAGGCTCTGGGCTCCACTATGGCTGAGGTGGGGCCTGCTGTGGTGGGTCCCTGTGGGTGTGTGTGAGCAGCACTGTGAGTGGCAGTCGGGACACATAGACGAGGGTAGGCCAATTCCGCGCTCCCCCTGCAGGCCCACCCTACTCTGCGTCAGCAAGTGGCCCTAGGGTGCCTTCGGCAGTGCCCAAGGCATGTGTCCTGTTGCCTGGCTTTCTGCCACCTATGGATGTGATGTGGCTGGAAGGTGGCCCAGGGCCTCCTGTCCTCTTCCTCCTCCCCTGGGCTAACAGCATTTCCCCTCTTCTGTCCTCCAGCTGGTCAGTGAGAAGGTTGGAGGGGCTGAGGGGACCAAGCTGGACGATGACTTCAAAGAGATGGAGAAGGTGAGGAAGAAACTGTGTTCTCCGTGTGGTGGTGGCACTTCCCGGCACTTCCGGGCCTGACCTCTGCCGGGCATAGTGGAAGCGGCCAACCCTGAAGGGCCTGGGTCTGTGGAGCGATGGGGCCCAGCAGGTGTGGAGAGCTGGGGTGGTGTGGGGGCCTCATCAGCTGCACTCGACAGGCAGGCAGCCGTGGGGACATGGCTGAGCTGAAGACATGGAGGTGGGCTGGGGGATCCTAGTGTGGCTGTTAACAGAAGGAGGTGGAGCAGCAGGGGTCTTGTGTACCTTGAGCCTCCAGTGGCTGTGGAGTCTCATATGCCACATCTCTCCACAGAAGGTGGATGTCACCAGCAAGGCGGTGACTGAAGTGCTGGCCCGGACTATCGAGTACCTGCAGCCCAACCCAGGTGGGTGCTCCAGCCGCTGCCTCTCCAGCCACTGCTAGGACCTGCCCAGGCCCTCAGAGGGAACGTAGGGGCTGACAGAACCACCAGGCTCATGGGTGGCAGGTTTCAGGCACCACTGGATCCAGGCAGCAGAGGCTGTGCTTGCTTTTCCACCTCAGCCAGCAGCTCAGTCCCTCTGTTGCCTCACTCAGGCCAGCTGGTTCCTCGAGGCTGTACCAGCCTTAAACGTCTTCCAGCCAGCAGTCCTGGCAGGGAGCCTCTCCCCCAGCTCACTTGTGGGACCTATTTGTATTGACTGCCCCTCCCCAGAGCCCCTGGCCTGGGTCCCACTCCTGGGACATTGAGCTGGGTCTCCCCGGCCATGAGGCAGACTTTTCCCCAAATGCGGGCTCCATAGGAGGCATCAGACATGAGGTGGACCCAAACCCAGCATCATCCTCTCAAGCCCTGCCAGGAGCAGACCTGAGCAGGCAGCGGAAAGGACATAGCTCCCCACCCCCCAATGTCCATCACCGCTACACATAATCCTTCCTGGCACCCCCCTAGATGAGGGGTTCCTGGTCATAGCCACCTTCTGGGAGGAACAGCCCTTAGAAGGAGGAGGTGTTGTCCCAAGGAGCTTGGTCACCTCTCCATGCGCTGCCAGCTCCTTCGAGGCTGGTGGGAGCAGGGAAGGGACCCTCCACTGTGCTTTGTGTGGCTTGGACTGTCCGCAGGCACAGGAAGTGAGGGTGGGGCAGGGGATGTGGGGGCTGCAGCCCACTGGTGCACAGGAACGCAGGCCTGGCAGCCCACTCCCACCGGGCCGTCCTATTCCAGCCTCGCGGGCTAAGCTGACCATGCTCAACACGGTGTCTAAAATCCGGGGCCAGGTGAAGAACCCCGGCTATCCGCAGTCGGAGGGGCTCCTGGGCGAGTGCATGATCCGCCACGGGAAGGAGCTGGGCGAGTCCAACTTTGGTGAGTACTGCTCTCTGGAGGCCATGCCCCCGTGAGGCAGGGCAGGTCCAGGTCCCATCCATGGCCCAGTCCCTGCCTGTGCTGAGCCCTGGGGATGCATGGTGGCCCCCACAGCTTTCCAGTTGCAGGGGACTGCACAGACAGAGCCATCCAGCACTGGCCAGCTGCCAATGGGGCTCCTTCCTATGGCTCCAGATCTTCCCCAGCATCTGTCCTCCCACCACCTTCAGCCTGTTGAGGGCAAACCTGGGCCCTTTTAGGAGCACGAGGAGGGGCTGGTTTAACATCCCATCTGGATTCGGATTGTAGGAGCCTTTGTTCTGCTCTGAGTTCCTGGAGTGTGGGGCCGTCAGAAGTTGGGATGGGGCCGGGCGCGGTGGCTCACACCTGTCATCCCAGCACTTTGATAGGCAGAGGCAGATGGATAACCTGAGGATGGGAGTTCCAAGACCAGCCTGACTAACATGGAGAAACCCTGTCTCTACTAAAAATAAAAAATCAGCCGGGTGTGGCAGTACATGCCTGTAATCCCAGCTACTTGGGAGGCTGAGGCAGAAGACTCGCTTGAACTCGGGAGGCGGAGGTTGCGGTGAGCTGAGATTGCACCACTGCACTCCAGCCTGGGCAACAAGAGCAAAGCTGTCTCAAAAAAAAAAAAAAAAAATGGCCGGGCGTGATGGCTTACGCCTGTAATCCAAGCACTTTGGAGGCCAAGGCGGGCGGATCACCTGAGGTCGGGAGTTCAAGACCAGCCTGACCAGCATGGTGAAACCTCGTCTTTAAAAAAAAAAAAAAAAAAGTAGTAGTGGGGAAAGATCCAGATGTGGTGGTACACACCTGTGGTCCCAGCTACTTGGGAGGCTGAGGTGCCAGCACGGCTTGAGCCCAGTTGGAGGCTGTGGTTAGGTGGTACTGAGCCACTGCGTTCCAGCCTGGGCAACAGAGCAAGACCCTGTCTCAAAAACAAAAGCTAAGGAGAGTCTCAGTCCAGCGGTCCTAGGTCCACTGTGTGACGGCTTCCCCCACTGCTTCTCCACAGGTGATGCATTGCTGGACGCTGGCGAGTCTATGAAGCGCCTGGCGGAGGTGAAGGACTCCCTGGACATAGAGGTCAAGCAGAACTTCATCGACCCCCTCCAGAACCTGTGTGAGAAAGACCTGAAGGAGATCCAGGTGCTGCCCCTGTGCCAGCCCCGGGCCTGTCCCTTCGTCCTGCTGGATGGGGCAGGCCCCATTCTGCCGCCCTCACCTCACTCGAGCTTCAGCACTGCCCTCTGGGTCTCGCTCAGGCAGGCGAGTCCCCATGGTGCAGGGACGGCAGGTCACGCCATGCATGGGGTGGCCGTCCAGCTGCTGCTGGTGTGACCTGTGTCCCCCACTGTCCCTAGCACCACCTGAAGAAGCTGGAGGGCCGCCGCCTGGACTTTGACTACAAGAAGAAGCGGCAGGGCAAGATCCCTGATGAAGAGTTGCGCCAGGCACTGGAGAAGTTCGAGGAGTCCAAGGAGGTGGCAGAAACCAGCATGCACAACCTCCTGGAGACGGACGTGAGTTTCTGGGGCACTACATCCTTGGGAGGCTGGTGTGGCGGCCTCAAGGGAGTTGAAGGACGGAGACGGCAGCCATCTGGCCGCTGCAGCAGGGGCAGTTGAGGGTGCAGGCCCCAGGCCCCTCTGCCTCCTATCGCTTCACCTCAAGAGTCAGGGCGGGCACAGGGCAGTTGTGCTGGCAGGAGCCCCTGAGCCCTGCTGTCCCCACAGATCGAGCAGGTGAGTCAGCTCTCGGCTCTGGTGGACGCGCAGCTGGACTACCACCGGCAGGCCGTGCAGATCCTGGACGAGCTGGCCGAGAAGCTCAAGCGCAGGTGAGCCGCGGCCCTGTGCTGCCACGCGCCCTCTGCTGGCGGGTGTGGGCAGCACACCTTGCTCCGGTGAGTGCCTGGCAGAACAGTGCCCTGGATTCTTCCTGGGCACTGTGCCAGGGTCAAGTCCAGGGAGGAGCTGGTCCCCAGAGGACTGAGGGTTTTGAGGTCAGAGGAGCCAGGGGTCTGAGAACTCTGAAACACCAAGCCTTACCCCTGATGCAGGCCCTTAGACTCCTGATCTCATACCTGTCCCCTCCCTGGCTGTACTTTCAGCTGCCTCAGGGACACCCAGGCTCCCGTCTCTGAACCTGCTTCAGGGCTTCGGCGTGTGTTGGGCACCAGCTGTGGTGGGAACATAGGGAGGAGGCAGGAGGGATATACTGGGGGTGCTGCAGGTAGAGGCTGTAGCAGGACGCAGCTGCTCACCAGCCTCTGAGGCGCCGCCAAGGTGGGGGTGCAGGCGGGAGGCCCTCTGGGTAGACTTCCCAGTCGAGTCACGTTCCAGAGTCTGGGTGTTAGCACCCCACTGCCGCCCTCTCCCGGGCCAGGTCATTAGGCAGCAGTGTAAACACAAGGGTGGGGCTGCCTCTCCCTTCACAGGATGCGGGAAGCTTCCTCTCGCCCCAAGCGGGAGTATAAGCCCAAGCCCCGGGAGCCCTTTGACCTCGGAGAGCCTGAGCAGTCCAATGGGGGCTTCCCCTGCGCCTCAGCACCCAAGATCACAGGTAATGGGGAGTGGAGCCATCTTCTGGAGGTGGATGCCAGCGGGTGGGGGTGGCTAAGGGCTGGGCCTGTCTCGGGTCTCTGTGTGCCAGGCCCCTGGGTGCAGCTCTCAGCCCTACTCCATCTGGACCACCAAGGTGGATGGCAAGGGCTGGCCCCGGCCTGCTGCAGAAGAGGCCCTGCCTGACCATACTGAGCCCACAGCCGCTGCGCTTTGTTTGTGTTTAGCCTCATCGTCTTTCCGATCTTCCGACAAGCCCATCCGGACCCCTAGCAGGAGCATGCGTGAGTGTCCCAGGCTTGCCACAGCCTCAGTGCTGCCTTCTAGCTTCCACCCTGGTCCTCTGCCCAACCCAAGCAAGGAGCCAGGCACGGGCACAGGCCCAGGCCCATACCTTGCAAGACGCCACCCCTCTGGGTCTCAGCCTCACTGTGTGAATGAGGGACGGCCGTGTCCCCGCTGCTGTGTCTGCCAAAGGCATCAGCCCAGCTCTAAGCTGTGTGGTGGCTGCAACAGCTGAGGGTATCTGGTCATTCCTTGTCACCCCAGCAGCAGTGGGTGTCCCTAGTACCTCCCAGGAGCAGCTGTGGTGACCACTTACCAAGACTTTCCCATCCTCCCTCCTGGGCAGCAGTAGAGGCAGGACCCCAGAAGTGGCAGCCGGTGGCCTCCACCCACTCATAGGCTCCAGGCCACGGCAGGTCTGAGTTGAGACCCTAGGCTGGGTGGAGTGGGTTGTAGGAGCCCCAGCCTGGACGCTCGCCCCACATCCCGCCCCCGCCCCCAGCACCCCTGGACCAGCCGAGCTGCAAGGCGCTGTATGACTTCGAGCCTGAGAACGATGGGGAGCTGGGCTTCCGTGAGGGCGACGTCATCACGCTGACCAACCAGATCGATGAGAACTGGTATGAGGGTATGCTGGACGGCCAGTCAGGCTTCTTCCCACTCAGCTACGTGGAGGTGCTCGTGCCCCTGCCACAGTGACTCGCCTGTGACCACACCCTGCCCCTCCGTCCACACTGGCCGCCACCCCCTGCAGGGTCTCCTGCATTCAACGGGGCCCCTGCTGCCAGGGCGGTGTCCCAGCCTGCAGGTGCCCTTGAGGTACTCCCTGAGCAGGGCCCCACACTTGGGTTGGGAGGCTCATCTGGGTGGGTGGGGACGCCTGTTTACGCTAGCGCTGACCCCCAATGGTGATGGCTCCCTTCCCAACTAACTCCATGGCACCGGCCTCCTCCCCACTCCCCAACTCCTCGCCCAGCTGGCCAAGGCGGGGCAACACTACGGTGCTCTCAGAAACACTAAAGTTCCTCTGGGCGGCCCCCACCTCCGTCCTGATCCCGTGGGGGCTGGCCCACTGCCTGCCCTCGAGTCCTGCGGCCTTAACAGGATGGGATTGAGTGTCCCTGTGGGGTGGCTCAGACAGGACCCTGATTTTTTGAGACAGGGTTTCGCTCTTGTTGCCCTGGCTGGAGTGCAGTGGTGTGATCTCGGCTCACTGCAACTTCCACCTCCCGGATTCAAGCGATTCTCCTGCCTCAGCCTTCCCAGTAGCTGGGATTACAGGCATGCACCACTATGCCTGGTTAATTTTATATTTTTAGTAGAGACGGGGTTTCTCTATGTTAGGCTGGTCTCGAACTTCTGACCTCATGATCTGCTTGCCTCGGCCTCCCAAAGTGAGCCACTGCGCCTGGCCTAAATCCTGGTTTTAAATCCCCTCCCAGCCTGGTGCTGGCGATGGGCCCTGGTCCCACCCCAGAGCCACTGCACCCCCGCCTCGCACACACACTCCTTCTGCAGCCTGGGGACAGAGGCCATCTGTGATCCTTGGGGTAGCTGTGCCTGAGGACAGAGAAAATGGCCTCCTGCAGGGCCCCAAGCTCCCAGGCCCCGCCCTCAAGTACCTTTTCAGCTTAACTGCCCCCAGCCAGGCCCACAGAGGCCTGTGTCACTCAGGCACAAGCTGCCACCACCAGCCACCAACACACCCCCTAGCACACCTTACACTTCCAGGGACCACGGCCCCAGCCATGCTGCTGAGGGCCAAGCACAAAGGCTCCAGCGAGCAAAATCTTCCAGTCCCTGGTGGCCAGGCCTCCCCTTGCTGAGCCACTGCCACCCCACCCCACCCCACCCTGTGGGAAGTGGCCCAGCCCTTTCCTCTAGACCAAGGCAGGCAGCCCCAGAGTCCCTGAGGCCCCTGCTCAGACCAGCAGGGCCACAGCCCCAACATCTGCTTCCTCTGTTGCCCAATCCAAAAATCGATGAAATGGGGGGGTCCTCTGGGCCAGGCCACATTCACATTCCCCTCCTACCGTGGCCCGGCAAAGCCTCTGGACCCCAGGCTCTGCTCTGTACCCCCCTTGTCAGCAGTACATGAGGGGCAGACACCCCAGCACAAATGAGTACACAGCAGTGGGCATGGTCCAGGGCAGACTGAAATGTACACCTGAATTTTGTAAACAGAAGTATTAAATGTCTCTTTCTACAGCCCCTTGCCTCGTCTTGGTGCAGAGGCAGGCCTGCCACCCACACCCCAGCAGGTCCCTTGTGCCCCACACGTGCTGCAGAGCCTGAGTCGGGTGGGACTGGCCCTGAGGCTCCTGCACCAGTTCCCGGGTACAGGGGCTGCGGAAGCCCTGGTACCCTGGAAGCAGGGGTGATGGTGTCAGCCTGGGCACCCAGCCACCCTCACTCTAGCCTTGGGGAGACCAGCACGGCTGCCTACTGCTTCCATTTCTTTATTACCTGAGCCCATCTGGAGCCCACCCTGCCCTGGGAGGCTCAGCTCCCCTGCTTGAGGACACTGCACACCTGCTCCAGCACATGGCACAGGCTCTGGTCCTTAGGCGTCCTGCTGGCCAAGGAGATCTGAAACGAGAGGGCTGGGCCTCAGGCTGTGCCCAGGGGTTCTGGCCAGGCCCACGCCTCACCGTCCAAGTCCGGCAGCCTGGCTGAGTCCCCTGAGACCAAGGCACTGGGCTAGGGTCCCACAGCACAGCCTGCTGCTAAGCCAGAGGGGTGGTATGTAACAGAAGGACCTGGCTCCTGGGGGTGGCGGTGCTGCGTGGAGGGGTGGGGCTTACATGCAGGTTCCCGATCCTGCCCTCACCTCAGCCCCACGCTGCCTGGGTCCCAGACACCCATAGCAACATCACAGCCTTGAGAGCCAGCCGAGAGCTAAGCAGAACAAGCCCCTTTCTCTGCAGGGTGGGGTCACAGCAGGAACTACCCTAAGACGCTCAGGGACGCCAGGCCCTTAGGGAAACATCCCGGGATCCTAGGCCCTCTGCAGGGAGCCACTCCCACAACCTGCTGCTGGTACCTTGTCCAGTGCTGCCAGGGCTTAAAGTTCCACTATCCAATAAAACCTGGCCTGCACCCTGCTGGGGTGGCCATGGGGTGACGAGGGTCAGGTATACTCTGCCAGCTAGGCCCATGGGGTTCACCACTACCACCTTTTAGGCTGCCCCAGGGGCCTCTCCTGGGGCCGCATTAGGTCTGCGGGGGATGTGGGGCTCACCTTCAGCTTGTCGAGATAGGTGTGCTCCTGGTTCCAGGGTTCCTGGAGCCTCACGAGGTCAGGGGCGCCCTTGTAGAACTCTACCAGCAGCATCTGCAGGACAGGGCAGCATGCACTCCCAGGCTCCCTCCCTGCCCCTCTCCTGGGTTCCAGTCTCGGGCAGGCCCGAGACACTAACAGATAACCACAGAGATCAGGAGCGACCTTAGCTGGAGGCTCACCTGGCTTAAGGCCAGGAGTGCTCTCTGGAGGGGCAGGCAGCCGTGCTGCCGTGACGGGCCCACCTGGACGTGCACTCACTGAGCCCAGTTCTCCAGAACCATACCGGCATGACATGGCCTCTGGTCCACCTCATCCCAGCAGTGACACCTGTGAGGCCACAGGTTTGATGAACTAACTTGGGTTTTGTTGTTTCTTGAGATGGGGTCTCACTCTGTCGCTGGGATGATCTTGACTCACTGCAACCTCCACCTCCAGGGTTCAACCGATTCTCCTGCCTCAGCCACTGGAGTAGCTGGGACTACAGAAGTCCACCACCATGCCTGGCTAGTTTTTGCATTTTGGTAGAGACCGGGTTTCGTCATGTTGGCCAGTCTAGTCTCCAACTCCTGACCTCAGGTGATACACCCACCTCAGTATCCCAAAGTGCTGGGATTACAGGCAGGAGCCACTGTGTCCAGCCTAGTTTATGAATATTGAATATACAACTGTTAAGTGTTCATCCAGGTACCACCAAAGTCGCTGGGGTTGCTCCACTGGACAGCCTGGCATAAGAGGCCAGCCCCTTGGAGAACAGCAGGCAGTGGATGAGGGAGGGGCCCTGGCAAGAACCTGGGACTCTGTCCTGAGAGGGATGGATAAAGCCTTGACCCAGGCCCGCAAGGCGCCACCAGCCATAGCTTCCTGAGCCCACCAATGCGGAGCAGACCAGCACATCCTGTGCACCCTGCTGTGCACTGCCAGCCCCTTCCTGCAGCGAGCTCACCATCTCGTGAAGGATGTCATTGGTCAGGAAGCTGTCCTGGACGTAGGCCATCTCCACGTCCATGGGGATGCCGTAGTCACTTGGCCTTTGCTGGTAGGGACACAAGTCAGTTAGAGAAGCCTCTCCAGCCCCTAGCCCATGGCAGCTGGGGACAACAGGCGGTGCCCAGGCTGGGAATGGGAGTGCATAACCCAGCCCAGCTCTGCACTGGGATTGGCACCTGGCGGTGGGACCAAGGAGGCAGGGTAGCATCCTCCCTCTTGAGAGAAGCCCAGAAGAGAACCAGGGTCCTGAAAATTACTTTCCAGGGCAGACCTCTGACTTCAGGGCAGGCTTAGGGAATGAAGCCAGGCAGCGTTCAGGATGGGAGCCCTCTTGGTACTCAGCAGCAAACTACACACAGAGGCCCTGTGGCCAGGCTCACCAAAGCCTCAGCCCGGCAGCAGTCACGTCCCCATTTCACAGATGGAGAAACCAGGGCCCCAATGCTCCAGTGGAGCCTGGAATCAGGGGCCCCTGCCAAGTGTGACCCAAATGCCCAGGTACTCCCACCCTGGGCACCCCAGGCCCTCGGGGCAGCCCCACCTACCTCGGGAGGAGGCATCACCCAGAAAGGTGAGATCTTGGATTCGGGGCCTGGGTTGCCAGAGTAGTAAGGAGCTGGTGGAGGACAGGGAGAGAGGGGCTGGGCCTGGGGGGCTCGGGTGGCCCAGCAATCCCTCTTCTTGCGCCCCCCACTCCCCCAGCTGGTGGCATACAGCAGAGCAGGGCGAGACAGGGCTGGAAGCCGTTGCTGGAGCCCTGAAGCCGCAGCTGGTAGTCCATCTGCGCGTCGATGTCCTGCAGGGATGGCAGCGCTGGGCTATGTGGGTGGCTGTGGTACCAGCCCACCAGGGACAGGCCCCGCAGGAACAGGCTCTGGTAGATCTGGGGACAGAGGCACAGCTCAGGGGACGCAGGGATCTGAACGGCTCCAGTGAACTTATGCAGCCGCCCAGTCCTGAATGAGCCCTTGCTGTGTATCCTGAGTCCAGTGGCAGCTAGAGAGACAGCCCACAAGTATATCTATAAATGTAAGACACACCTGGCCACAAAGCGAGTACCTGAAAGTCGTTTTGTTCACCACTGTACCCCAGCTTAAGGAATAATGGCCGCCACACAGTGGGCACTCAATAAAGACAGGCCGGGCACAGTGGCTCACGCCCATAATTCCCCCACTGTGGGAGGCCAGGAGTTCGAGACCAGCCTGGCCAATGTGGAGAAACCCCTTCTCTACTGCAAATATAAACTTTAGCTGGGTATGGTGGTGGGTGACTGTAGTCCCAGCTACTCGGGAGGCTGAGGCAGGAGAATAGCTTGAACCTGGGAGGCAGAGGTTGAAGCGGGCTGAGATTGTGCCACTGCACTCCAGCCTGGGTGACAGAGTAAGCCTCTGAAATAAAGATACTGGCCAGGCATGGTGGCTCACACCAGTAATCCCTGCACTTTGGGAGGCTGAGGCTAGAGAACTGCTTGAGCCCAGGAGTTTGAGACCATTCTGAGTAACATAGCGAGACACTGTCTACAAAAAATATAAAAATTACACCAGGCACGGTGGCTCATGCCTGTAATCCCAGCACTTTGGGAGGCTGAGGTGGGTGGATCACGAGGTAAGGAGTTTGAGACCAGCCTGGCCAACATAGTGAAACCCTGCTTCTAGTAAAAATGCAAAAATTAGCCAGGTGTGGTGGTGAGTGCCTGTAGTCCCTGCTACTCTGGAGGCTGAGGCAGGAGGATCGCTTGAAACCAGGAGGCAGAGGTTGCAATGAGTAAATACCACACTCTTGCACTCCAGCCTGGGTGACAAAATAAGACTCCATCTGGAAAAAAAAAAAAAAGCCAAGTGTCGTGGCGTGTGTCTGTACTCCCAGCTACTCTGGAGGCTGAGGCAGGAGGATCTTTTGAACCTGGGCAGTTGATGCTGCAGTGAGCCCTGATTATGCCACTGTACTCCGGCCTGGGCAACACAGCAAGATCGTGTCTCAGAGAGAGAGAGGAAAAAAAGGGCAGCTGAGCCTTTACTAGATGAGGCCTGGAAAAAAGCATTCATTATCGGCAGCCCTTCATTTCTTGTTGTTTTAGATACAGGATCTTGCTCTGTCACCCAGGCTGGGGTGCTGTGGCACCATCACAGCTCATGCAGCCTCGACGTCGCAGACTCAATCCATCCTCCTGCGTCAGCCTCTCAAGAAGATGGGACTACAGGTGTGTGCCACCATGCCTGGCTGATTTTTTTATTAGAGACGAGGTATTGCTGTGGCCCCAGGCTGGTGTGGAACTCCGAGGCGCCAGCAATCCTCCTGCCTCGGCCTCCCTAAGTGCTGAGATTCCTGGTGTGAGCCCCCATGCCTGGATCTCATGACCTTTCATTTAAGCCACTCGTTTGACAGACAAGGAAACCCTTGTTTCCTTGTCTGTGAGAGGGGAGGGGCTGGTGAGCCAAAAGCAGTGCTCTTAGACCGGGCGTGGCGGCTCACACCTGTAATCCCAGCACTGTGGGAGGCCAAAGTGGACGGATTTCCTGAGGTCAAGAATTCAAAACCAGCCTGGCCAATGTCGTAAAACCCTTTCGCTACTAAAAATACAAAAATTAGCAAGGCATAGAGGCACATGCCTGTCATCCCAGGTAGTCAGGAGGCTAAAGCAGGAGAACTGCTTGAATCCAGAAATGTTGGAGGTTGCAGTGAGCCAAGATCACGCCACTGCACTCCATCCTGGGATATAGAACAAGACTCTGTCTCAAGGAAAAAAAATAAAGCAAGCAGTGCTCTTAACCCTTCACTGTGGGGCTTCAGGCACAGAGACGGTGACACTGCCAGCCACTGGCCAGTCACCAGGACAGCTACGTCCCTCCCCAACGCTTCCTAAAATGCCACTTCCCAGGCAGCCCCTCACCTCCTCTTCAATGGCAGCTGCAGTCTCCGCATCCCCGAGCCGGCTCCTACAGGGGAAGGCTCTGAGCACCGTCAGCACTGTGGGGAGGGGTGGCTGTTACCCCATGGTCCTTGGTCCCTCAACACCCCCCTCCGACCCAGCCCTGGATACCCACTCTGGCTGTTGATGTCCCAGCGGCCCCCCAGGTAACCCACGACTTCACTTCGAGTCAGGTGGCTGTGGAAGTCCTGGGAAGGGAAGGACAGCAGAAGACGGATCAGGCAGGAGCCCTGCCCCAACACTGAAGCCAGCCTGCGCCCTCATTCTCTTTATTCCAGACCGAGTCTTGCTCTGTCACCCAGGCTGGAGTGCAGTGGCACCATCCCGGCTCACGGCAACCTCCTTCCCAGGTTCAAGTGATTCTCATGCCTCAGCCTCTCAAGTAGCTGGAATTACAGGTGTGCACCACCACACCCAGCTAACTTTGGTATTTTCAGTAGAGCAGAGGTTTCACCATGTTGCCCAGGCTGCTCTTGAATTCCTGAGTTCAGGTGATCCACTGCCTCAGCCTCTAACAGTGCAGGGATTACAGCTGTGAGCCCCCACACCTGGCCATGCACCCTCCTCGTACATTCATTGAGCACCCACAGTGTACCAGTAGCAAACAAAGCAGCCAAAGTCCCAGTTCTCATGGAACTGACACACCGGGGAGTCCCTCCCGCTGCCCCCAACTGGGCTCCCCTGACCCTGGAGCCCCTTGCCCGGGACAAGGTGGGCCACACACCAGCAGGAACAGCACATTGCTGGAAACAGCCACATTGAACGGCTGGAACTTGTTGATGGCTGCAAAGGATGTGACTTCCACCAGGGTGTGGGGGTTCCTGCAGGGGCCAGGAGGATTAAACAGCCTCAGCAACCACCCCCCAGGCTCTTCCCTTGCCCCCACCCCACAGCTCTGAGGATCTGAAGCTCTGTCCCACCCCTTACCCTGCCCTTGCTCCCCTCAGACAAGCAAGAGATCCAGGGGAGCTGGGGCAGGGGCAGGGGCAGGGCTTGGGGTGAGTCTGACCTGGCAGAGTCACGGCTGCCCAGCATGCAGTAGCGGACTGGGACCCGGATCTTGCTGTCCACCCGCTTGCCCAAGGTTGTGGCTTCTAAGAGAGAAAAACGCAGGATCAGTCCCTCCCCAGCCCAAGGCAGAAATAGCTAGGGGCCCACTGGGTGTGGTGGTGCATGCTTGTAATCCCAGTGCTCTGGGAGGCTGAGGTGGGAGGATCGCTTGAGCCCAGGAGGTTGAGGCTGCAGTGAGCTGTCATCACACCAGCCTGGGTTCCAGAGTGAGACTCTGTCTACAAAAAAAAAAAAAACTGGTCAGGTGCAGTGGCTCACGCCTATAATCCCAGCACTTTGGGAGGCCAAGGCAGGAGGATCACGGGGTCAAAAGGGCAAGACCATCCTGGCCAACATGGTGAAACTCCATCTCTACTAAAAACACAAACTTAGGTGTGGCGGTACACACCTGTAATTGGCCTGTAGTCCCAGCTCCTTAGGTGGCTGATGCAAAAGAATTCCTCGAGGCAGAGGCGGCGGCAGAGGCTGTAGTGAGCCAAAGTCATGCCACTGCGCTCCAGCCTGGGCAGCACAGTGAGACTCCATCTCAAAAAAAAAAAAAAAAAAAAAAAAATTTTTTTTTTTTTTTACACTGAGAAGCTGAGGTGGGAGCACTGCTCAGGTCCAGGAGTTCAAGACCAGCTTGGGCAAGATGGTGAGATTGCATCTCTACAAAAAACACAAAAATTAGCCAGGCGTAGTGGTGCACACCTGTGGTCCCAGTTACTCAGGAGGCTGAGGCAGGAGGATCACTTGAACCAGGGAGGCCGAGAATGCAGTGAGCCATGACTGCACCATAGCACTCTGCCTGGGGAACAAAACAAAACTGTTTCTCAAAAACAACAATAAAAACCCACATACAAGGTAAGAAAAGAAAAAAAATCAGGGGACAAGTCAAACAGAGGCGATGATAAAAATTAGCGCCAGGCCTGTTGGCTCATGCCTGTAATCCCAGCTACTTGGGAGGCTGAGGCATGAGAATCACTTGAACTTGGGAGCCAGAGGCTGCAGTGAGCCAAGATCTCACCACTGCATTCCAGCCGTACTGTACAACAGTGCAAGACTCCATCTCAAAAAAAAAAAAAATTTAAACGGGAAGCTCAGGAAACCAGGTGAAATCAGGCAACGAGACAAAGAAATCCCATAGGCAAGCAAGAAGTCAGGCAGAGAGCACAGAAATCAGGCAGTGCATAAAGAAATACAGCAGCGGGGGAGGCAGGGGTTGCAGTGAGCCAAGATCAGGCCACTGCACCTAAGCCTGGGAGACAGAATGAGACTGTCTCAGAAAAAAAAAAAAAAAAAAACAGGCTCGGTGGCTCACTCGTGTAATCCCAGTACTTTGGGAGGCCAAGGGAGGTGGATCCACCTGAGGTCAGGAGATCGAGACCAGCCTGGACAACACAGTGAAACCCCGTCTCTCCTAAAAATACAAAAGTTAGCCAGGCATGGTGATAAATCTCAAAAAAATAAATACATAAAACGAAATAAAATCCAGCGTTTGAGCTTGAAAAGTCGGACAGAGTGAAATTGGGCAGTGGGACTAGGAAGTCAGTCAGGCATCTTGGGGGCCCTAGGGCAATTTCAAGGCCCAACCTCTCCCTGGCCTCCTCCCAGACCCAAGCTGTACACTCGTCCTGTCCTGCCTCCCCTCCCCACGCCTCTCACCCGGGTGGGCAGGCTCTGAGGGGCTCTTCCCCGGTGCTCTCCGACTCTTGTCCTCTGCTGAGACCCCTGCCAGAACCTCCTCCTCCTCTTCCTCCATCAGCAACTCCTCCTCCTCCCCTTCGCTGGCCGGGCTCTGGAGGGGTTGGGGGTTGGGAACAGCAGTGGGACCCTCAGCTGGGTGCCCCCTCACTCTCCCTACTAAATCCCAAATCCCACCCCAGCCCTTTGCCTAAGCAGTAGGTGCCATTGCCCCAGGTGACCACTAGAGGGCGGGAGGGAGCAAAGGAGGTCTTTGGCTAAGACTTCGTTTTTTTTTTTTTTGGTGATAAGGTCTCACTGTTGCCCAGGCTGGAGTGCAGTGGCGCAACCTCGGCTCACTGCAACCTCCACCTCTCACGCTAAAGTGATTCTCCTTTTTTTCTTTTTTTTTTTTTTTTTTTTGACTGAGTTTCGCTCTTTGTTCCCCAGGCTGGAGTGCAGTGTCGCAATCTTGGCTCTCTGCAACATCTGCCTCCCAGGCGCAAGCCATTCTCCTGCCCCAGCCTTCTAAGCAGCTGAGACTGCAAGTGCCTGCCACCACCCCCTGCTAACTTTTATCTTTTGAGCAGAAATGAAGTTTTGCCACGTTGGCCAGGCTGGTCTCCAACTCCTGACCTCAAGTGATCTGCTGGCCTCAGCCTCCCAAAGTGCTGGGATTACATGCATGAGCCGCCATATTCTTATCTGTAAAAGGGCACAATGATCTCTAGCGCCATGGGGGTGGCATCAGGGTGAAATGAAATCATGTATGCAAAGCATTTAGCATATACCCAGATGCTCCATTCATACACCCAGATCTATGAATGAGCTAGCATCATACATTGATTATGTACGGTAACCTTTCAGTAACCTTTCCCCTCAGCCGCGAGCGGTGGTTCACGTCTTTAATCCCACCACTTTGGGAGGCTGAGGCGGGTGGATCACTTGAGGTCAGGAGTTCGAGACCAACCTGGCCAACATAGTAAGACCCTCTCTCTACTAAAAATACAAAAATTAGCCAGGCAATCCCAGCTACTCCGGAGGCTGAGGTAGGAGAATCACTTGAACCCAAGAGGCAAAGGTTGCAGTGACCTGAGTCGTGCCATTGCACTCCAGCCTGCACAATAGAACAAGATTCTGTCTCAAAAAATAAAAATAGCTGGGCACGGTGGCTCACGCCTGTAATCCTACCACTTTGGGAGGCCGAGATGGGTGGATCACCGGAGGTCAGAAGTTCAAGACCAGCCTGGCCATCATGGTGAAACCCCATCTTAAAAAATTAAAAAAATAATAAAAATTTAAAAATTAAAAAAAATAAAGGCTGGGCACAGTGGCTCATGCTTGTAATCCCAGCACGTTGGGAGGCTGAGGAGGGAGAATCACAAGGTCATGATATTGAGACCATCCTTGTCAACATGGTGAAACCCCATCTCCAGTAAAAGAAATACACACACACACACACACACACACACACACACACACACACAAAAGCTGGGCATGGTGGTGCGTGCCTGTATTTCCAGCTACTTGGGAGGCTGAGGCAAGAGAATCACTTGAACCTGGGAGGCAGAGGTTGCAGTGAACCGAGATCACGCCACTGCACTCCCACCTGGCAACAGAGCGAGACTGTCTCAAATAAATAAAATATAAAAGTAAAAAATAACTCTTCTCCAGTTCTATCCTAAACCACCTTTGCGGAGATGACCTCTCTGGGTCACATCTGTCCTCGTCACCTGGGCAGCATCCGACCCAGCCCATCCTCCCACCTACTGGGAACACGGTCCTCACGTGACCCCCAGAGCCCCGCGTGCTTGCCCAGCTCCCTCTCAGCTCTCCGTCTCTCTGTTGCTGGCCCCAGGCTGGGTTTTCAGGCCTCCTCCCTCCACACCCCTCCCAGGTGGCCTCACCCCCCTCTCAGGGCTCCAAATCCCGCCTACACCCAACATTGCCCAAGGTCCTGTCTCCAGCCTAGGCCTCGCCCAGCTCCAGACTCAGGGCCCAGCTGCCCCAACATGTCTCCATGTGGGGGCTCACAGGTTCACACTCAACGCGGCCATGCTGGGTCCACTGGACCCCCAAATCTGCCCTTCCCACAAACCCCCATTTTGGCAGCTCCATCCACCCACTTGCTCAAGACCCCACATCTGATCTATCAGCAAATCCTGGCAGATCCACTTCCAAAAATATCTGGAACCTGCCCACCTCTTCCCACCTCCATGGCTGGCCTGGTCCCCCCATCATCCCTCACCTGGACCAGCTCAGTCACCTCTACCCTGGTCCCTGGATCCCATCTTCACCCCTGACAATCTGTCCTCCCCGCAGCAGCCACCAGAGAACGCCTGTAAGCACCTGAGTCAAGTCTTGTCCTGCAACCCTCCATGGCTCCCACCTTCCTTCAGGTCCAGGCCCCACAGGATCCTGCATGACCTCCCCTGTCCCCTTCCCATCCTCCCACCTCCCTCTCTCCCCCTCACTCACTCAGCTCCAGCCACACAGGCCTCCTCTTTGTTCCTGCAACACACCAAGCAAAGTCCTGCCCCAGGGCCTCGGAGGGGCATTTTCTCAGAAATCCTCATAGCTCCCTCCGTCCCGCCTCATCTTCAGTTCTCTGTTCAAATGTCACCTTCTCCTCAAGCCTCCCCTGACTACCTTCTTCCCCAACAACTCCCACCCCAAAGCAGGGATTTTTGACTTTTTAAGCCCCTTTACTTTATATATAGTGCCTACGACAGGGCTTGCATACGGTTGGCACTTACTGAATACCTGCAGAAAGAATATTTCGTGTGTCAACTTAGCTAGGCCAGAGCGCCCAGTAATTTAATCGAACACTGATCTTGGCATGACTGCAACGGCATTTGTTAGACGTGATTCACATCTACAGTATGGTGACTCTCAGAAAGGACATTACTCTTGGCCAGACTCCACGGCTCATGCCTCCAATCCCAGCACTTTGGGAGGCAGAGGCGGGCAGATCAGAAGTTCGAGACCAGCCTGGACAACATGGTGAAACCCTGTCTCTACTAAAAATACAAAAATTGGCCGGGCACGGTGGCTCAGGCTTGTAATCCCAGCACTTCGGGAGGCCGAAGTGGGCAGATCACTTGAGGCCAGGAGTTCAAGACCAGCCTGGACAACGCGGCAAAACCCTGTCTCTATTGACAATACAAAAAAATTAGCCGGGTCTAGTGGCAGGTGCCCGTAAACCCAGCTACTCGGGAGGCTGAGGCAGGAGAATCGCTTGTACCCAGGAGGCAGAGGTTGCAGCGAGCAGAGATCACATCACTGGGCTCCAGCCTGGGCGACAGTGAGACTATCTCAAAAAAAAAAAAAAATTATAAAAACAGACCCAGTCACTGAGCCGAGGACTCAGCAGCTTCCCCATTGAGCACTCTTGTTGCCCGATGTTCCCTCCCTCCCACCAGCCTTCTCCGGCCAACACTGCCTTCCACAGGCCATTTCCACCAAGTAAACAGAATCCTGGCCGGGTGCAGTGACTCCTGCCTGTAATCCCAGCACTTTGTTGAGACCGAAGCGGGTGGATCACCTGAGGTCAGGAGTTCACGGCCAGCCTGGCCAATATGGTGAAACCCTGTTGGGGTTTAAAATAAAATCAAAATAAATTAAAATACCAAAATTAGCCAAGCTGATGGTGCATGCCTGTAGTCCCAGCTATTTGGGAAGCTGAGACACGAGAATCGCTTGAACCCAGAAGCGGGAGGTTGCAGTGAGCCTGGACAACAGAGCGGCATTCCATCTCAAAAAAAAAAAAAAAAAAAAGAACCATATCTATGGCCACTATCCAGAATCACCACTCTTTGAACCCCTTTGCTGATGCGTTTATCAGTGATAACCTGCTTCCTGCTAGCACTGAGGACTGTATCCATGTAAGAATTCAACAGAGGTCGGGCGCAGTGTCTCACACCTGTAATCCCAGCACTTTGGGAAGCTGGGATTTTGGGCGGATCACAAGGTCAAGAGATCGAGACCATCCTAGCCAACATGGTGAAACCCCATCTCTACTAAAAACACAAAAACTAGCCAGGTGTGGTGGCGGGTGCCTGTAATCCCAGATACTCAGGAGACTGAGGCAGGAGAATCATTTGAACCCAGGAGTCGGAGGATGCTGTGAGCTGAGATTGTGCCACTGCATTCTAGCCTGGGTGACACAGCGAGACTCCATCCCAAAAAAAAAAAAACAAAAACAAAAAAACAGAATATAGGAAAGGAATTCAGCTACAGGGTGACCAGTGCAAGAATATTTGTCAGTTCCTCATAGAGATTGGACTGGCTAAGGACGACCAGGTGAAGATTTACGTTTTTTTTTGTTTTTTTTTTTTTTTTTGAGATCGAATCTCACTCTGTCACCCAGGCTAAGTGCAGAGGCGCCATCTTGTCACTGAAACTTCTGCCTCCTGGATTCAAGAGATTCTCCCACCTCAGCCTCTTGAGTAGCTGGGACTATACAGGTGGCCACCACCACGCCCAGGTTTTTGGGTTTTTTTTTTTTTTTGAGACGGAGTTTCGCTCGTTACCCAGGCTGGAGTGCAATGGTGCGATCTCGGCTCCCCGCAACCTTCGCCTCCTGGGTTCAGGCAATTCTCCTGCCTCAGCCTCCTGAGTAGCTGGGATTACAGGCACGCGCCACCATGCCCAGCTAATTTTTTGTATTTTTAGTAGAGACGGGGTTTCACCATGTTGACCAGGATGGTCTCGATCTCTTGACCTCGTGATCACAGCTTATATAACATAACCATTGTGGTCTGCTTTTTTTTTTGTTGTTGTTGTTCTGTTTCTAGTTGTTTTTTTTGTTTTTTTTTTTTTTTTAGTATTTCTTTATTTCTGGGTGAAACAATGTGGTCTGCTTTTAAAGTTGGACTAGTGTTAACTCTGTGTAATAAACTTCGTACATTAAAAAAAAAAAAAAAGTTTATAGGCCAGCTCGGTGGCTCATGCCTGCAATCCCAGCACTTTGGGAGGCCAAGGCAGGTGGATCACGAGGTCAGGAGTTCAAGACCAGCCTGATCAACACAGTGAAACCCTATCTCTACTAAAAATATTAAAAAATTAGCCAGGAGTGGTGGCGGGCACCGGTAATCTCAGCTACTCGGGAGGCTGAGACAGAGGTGCTTGAACCCAGGAGGCAGAGGATGCAGTGAGCTGAGATTGCGCCATTGAACTCTAGCCTGGGCAATGAGAGCAAAACTCTGTCTAAAAAAAAAAAAAGTTTACAAAAACATATCTACAAACAGAACATTTTTTTGTTTGTTTTAAGATGGGGTTTTACCATGTTGGTCAGTCTGGTCTTGAACTCCCAACCTCAGGTGATCCGACCACCTTGGCCTCCAAAGTGCTTGGATTACAGGTGTGAGCCACCATGCCCAGGCTTTTTTTTTTTTTTTTAAAAAAAAAAAACAAAACAAAAAAAAAAAAAAAAAAAAACGTTTTGCTCCGTCGCCCAGGATGCAGTGCAATAGCATAGTCTTGGCTCACCGCAACCTCTGCCTCCTGGGTTCAAGCAATTCTCCTGCCTCGGCCTCCCAAGTAGCTGGGATTACAGGTGCCTGCCACCACACCCAGCTGATTTTTGTATTTTTAGTAGAGATGGGGTTCTACCATGTTGGCCATGCTGGTCTTGAACTCCTGACCTCAAGTGATCTGCCCACTTCGGCCTCCCAAACTGCTGGGATTGCAGGCATGAGCCACCGAGCCCGGCCTTGACATTACTCTCGATACATGGGTGGGCTCCATCCAGTTAGTTGAAGGCCATAAAAGCAAAAACAGAAGAAAAAAAAAACAACAGAATTCTGCCTCACGACTATGGCATCTGCTCCTGTTTCCCACCTGCCCTACAGATTTCAGACACAGGCTCCATTTTACATAAGGAAAAAAGCTGGCCGGTGCAGTAGCTCACACCTGCAATCCCAACACTTTGGGAAACCCAGGCAGGAGGACGGCTGGAGACCAGGAGTTCAAGACCAGCCTAGGCAACATGGTGAAACCCATCTCTACTAAAAATCCAAAAGTTAGCCAGGCGTGGTGGCTTGTGTCTGTAGGCCAGCTAAAGGGAGGCTGAGGTGGGAGAACTGCTTGAGCCCAGGAGGTGAAGGTTGCAGTGGGCCGAGAGGCTGGCACTGCACTCCAGCCTGGCCAAAGAGAGAGACCCTGTGTCCCAAAAAAAAAAAAAAACGAAGGCACACAAAGCGTCCTTGGCCAAGTTCACCCGGCCCCTCCGGTCCGTGCCTACATCTGCAGCCCCTCAGCCACCCACAACCCCAGCATGCCTTTCCCCATGCCTACGTGACTGCACACGCCATTCCATCCTACTAAAAAGCTCTTCCCTTCAGCTTGCTCTGACAGACTGCTACTCATCCGTCAAAGCCCTAGCTCCCATGTCCCCTCTCTCCATCCCAGCCCTGGAGGGATGGAGGCAGCGTGTCACATGGTGAGCACCTCATCCGTGTTTGTATATATTACTATAATACCACCCTTCTGGGAGAGCCGTGTCAGGCTGGACACCCCTCATCCCAGTGACCTGGGCGGCTTCCTGGAGGAGGCCGCCGTACGTACCTCATCAGCAGCGGCGGCAGGCGTGTGCAGCTGGTGCAGCCGGAGCCAGCTGGCTTTGTACTTGTCCAGTTTCTGGCCTTTGTACTTGACAGAGGCCCAGCCACAGCCCGACTTCTTGGCAGGGTTCACCAGCTTCTTGCAGTGGGTGGCCCAGGCACTGGGTGAGTTGAAGACCTGCCCCGTCTCCTGCCACATGATCCTTCCGTCCGGCTGCAGGTCCCCGAGGAACTTCTTCCCCTGCAGCCACAGTCGGCTGGCTGGGGCCGGGACCAACACCCAGCACGCCCTCTCTCCCAGGTGTCCTCCCCAGCCCCACGCTCCCTGAGGCATCCACTTGCAGGGCTTCCAGAAACGCCTCCCAGGCTGGCTTCCGGGCCCCCTCAGTGCCCGGAGACCATCCCACACACCTCATCAGCCTGCACGAAGCTGCCTCGCAGGAGCATCTGCACCCCGGCCGCCATGACCAAGAACCCCCTAAGATCAGGGACAGGGTCTGGTAGTCCTAATCACTGCTGTGTCTCTAGGATGTGACACTTAGCAGTTGCTCAATTCAGAAACTCCCATTCACAATGTCAACAATGTGTTCCCATTCACAAATTGACAATAAGGACAACAGTAATAGTAATAATACAGAGCCAGGTGTGGTGGCTCATGCCTATAATCCCAGTACTTTGGGAGGCTCAGGTGGGTGGATGACCTGAAATAAGGAGTTGGAGACAGGGCAACATAGTGAAACGCCATCTCTACTAAGAATAAAAAAATTAGCTGGATGTGTGGCAGGTGGCAGGCGCCTGTAATCCCAGGTACTCGGGAGGCTGAGGCAGAAGAATCACTTGAACCTGGGAGGCAGAGACTGCAGTGAGCCGAGATGGCACCACTACACTCCAGCCTCAGGGAAGAGCTAGCCTCCATCTCAAAAAAAAAAAAAAAAAAAAAAAAAAAAGTAATACCAACCACAGATAAAGCTCTTACCATGTGGCAGACACCTGGTGAGGGCTTCATTCATTTATCCCTCCCCTAATCTTCCCATGGCGGGGAAATATTCCATTTTATGGTAGCGAAACTACAGGAAGGCCCCGGTGTTGCCCATCTGACCCTGCGTGGGTGACGGCTCCTCTGAGCCTCAGTTTCTCCTTTGCGGGATGGAGTGCTTGGTGACCTATGCCCTCCCCATCAGTAGGACCCATCTGTGCCTCAGATTTCTCTGTCCACATGGGGCTTGTCCAGCAACGAGAGCCTGAAGCCTCAGTTTGCCCTCCCTACACCTGGCTCCCCCATCAAGGGACCTTCGAGCCTCAGTTTACCCTCCCCACACCTAGTTCCTCCCTCAGCAAGGGAGCTCCAGGCCTCAGGTTCTCCTCCCCACACCTGGCTCGTTCCTCAGCAAGGGAGCTCTGGGCCTCAGTTTCCCCTCCCCACAAGGGCTTGTCCTGCAGCAAGGAAGCTCCAAGCCTCAGTTTCCCCTTCCCACAGCGGGACTCGCCCCTCAGCAAAGGAGCTCCAAGCCTCAGTTTCCACTCCCCACACCGGGGTTTGTCCTGCAGCAAGGGAGCACCGGGCCTCAGTTTTCCCTTCCTGCCCGAGCCGCGACGGGACGAGGGAAGCGGGGTGCTCACCAGATAGTAGATGGACAGCACCCCGGCGCCGGGCTCCAGCAGCGCGTCTTTGAGGAGCACCCGCAGCGTGACCGCGCGCCTGGTGAGCGCGCCCCCCGGCCCGCCGCAGCCCCCCGCCCCGGCCCCACCGCCGCCGCCTCCTCCGCTTCCTCCGCTGCCGCCGCCGCCACTGCGGCCACCGCCCGCTCCCGCATTCGGCCGCTCGGGGTCCTCGGCCTCCGCCTCGTCCTCGTCCTCCTCCGGCGCCTCCTCGCCCGCGCAACCCGCCGGGGACAGCGGCTCCGGAGCTGCGGGCGACGAGAAGCTGTAGAGAGGCCGCGCGTCCCCCGCCGCGGTAGCCGAACGCCGCGCGCCTCCGCCCTGCAGGGCCCGCCGTACCTGCCATGGCCGCGCCTCCCCGCGCCCCGAGCCGCCGCCTGCGGCTTCTCGGCACGTGACGCGGCCCCGCCCCGGGGAGGGAGGAGGCGCCCCAGCCATTGGCCGCAGCCGGGGCCGGGGGAGGGGCTCGGCGCGCTGGAGTGGGCGGGGAAACTGAGGCCTCGGGGCTGCCCACGCGGGAGAGACCAGGAACTCAGCCTTCCCGGAACATTCGGGAAACTGAGGCCTGACGCTCCGCTCCATGGGATGAGGTGGTGACCGGGAGCTCATTGGTGCCAGTGGGGAAATTGAGGCCTCGCTGTCCAGGGATAGCGGTTGCAAGGTGGAAGCCTGGGGCAGGTGCGCGGGTGGCTCAGCCTGCTGCAGGGAGAGGAGAAGCTGAGGCTTACGCCCACCGCGCTTAAGGACCTCATGCCTTGGCCTTTTGGATCAGGAGAGAAACGGGTCCGCGGGGACAATGCAGACTTCAATAGGGAACAGCCTCGCGCAGACACAGGTGGAGCCAAAGCGCCCAAGCCGGCCTCAGTCTCTAAAGGATTAACTCACACCCTCCTGGGCGGCCCTCGACTGATTCCACGATTGGACCGTAGCGGAGCCCGCCAGCCAATGATAAGAGCCCATGTATTTCACCCTCAACCAATCGGTAGTAAGCTGCTGGATTTCCCGCGCCAGCCAATCCGTATTAACTATCTGATTACACCAGCTGGGATTTGACCAATGGGCAGACGTTCACATAGACCAATCAGACGAAAGCTTTAGTTCTGAGCTCAAACAATCAGAGGCAGGGACTGGACTCAATCGGCCAATCAGCTCCGGGTACATGGCCAGCCGAGTCCCGCCTTCCATAACCCTTGGGCGGGGCAGGTGGCGGGGCAGGTGGCAGGGCCGGGCAGGTTGCGCGCCCCGTCAGTGCAGTCCCGGCCTTTGTCCTGGACCCTGTACCGGGACCGTCGTCCCCGAGCCCGTAACGCTGGGATTTCCCCACCACCCTGGCACGGCTGAAAGTCCGGGATGGGGACTTCCTGAAGCTACGGGGCACCGCGGGATGGGTTCAAATGGGGGTAGCTTGGCCCAGACCCCCAGTCGAGAAGTGGGGACGGGACAGTAAGGGTGCGGGGGAGACTCTCCAGGGCTCTAGGGAATGCCGTCTAGAAGAAGACTTGACAGAGACCAAAGGCTGGGTACATGTGAACTATTATGATTATTATTGTGCAGTCCAGTCACCCTGTAAGGGCCTCACCCTGACTGTCCAGCCAACCACGGGCATCCCCAAGGCTCCCAACTCAGCATAGCCCAAACCAGCCTTGGTTTATTTCCCCAAGTCCTTACACGCTTCCTCTTTGGCTGTTTTTGTCCCCTGCCTTCCAAAACCCTAAGCCACACCTCCAGCCTCTTGCACCTGAATCCTGGCCATCCCAATGGGTCTCAGGCCTCCAAACTCATGCTCCATCCCCCAGAGGGCTCTTTCTAATATGCACCTATTACCACCTCCCTCCCATATTATGTTTTTTCTTTTTTTGCGGGGGGAGACTAGGGTCTCCCTCTGTCACCAGGCTGGAGTGCAGTGCCACGACCTCAGCTCACTGCATCCTCCGCCTCCGGGGTTCATGCAATTCTGCCTCAGCCTCCCGAGTAGCTGGGACTACAGGCGCGCGCCACCACGCCCAGCTAAGTTTTTTGTATTTTTAGTAGAGTCGGGGTTTCACCATGTTGGCTAGGATGGTCTCCATCTCTTGAACTCATGATCCACCCGCCTCGGACTCCCAAAGTGCTGGGATTACAGGCGTGAGCAATTTTTGTATTTTTAATAGAGATGGAGTTTCACAGTGTAGAGCAGGCTGGTCTCAAACTCCCAACGTCAGGTGACCCACCAGCCTTGGCCTCCCAAAGGGCTGGGATTACAGGCGTGAGCCACCGCACCCGGCCGATTTTCTTTTATTTTTGAGACAGGGCCTCGCTTTGTCTCCCAGGCTGGAGTGCCCTGATGCAAACATAGCTGACTGCAGCCTTGGCCTCTAGGACTGAAATGATCCGCTTGCCTCAGCCTCCAGAGTAGCTGAGACAATAGGCATGCAGCGCCATGCCTAGCTCATTTTTTTTTTTTTTTTTTTTTGAGACGGAGTTTCGCTGTTGTTGCCCAGACTGGAGTGCAATGGCACGATCTCGGCTCATCGCAACCTCCACCTCCTGGGTTCAAGCAATTCTCCTGCCTCAGCCTCCCGAGTAGCTGGGACTACAGGCACGTACCATCATGCCCAGCTAATTTTTGTATTTTTAGTAGAGACAAGGTTTCACCTTGTTGACTAGGATGGTCTCGATCTCTTGACCTCGTGATCCACCCGCCTCGGCCTCCCAAAGTGCTGGGATTATAGGCGTGAGCCATCACGCCCGGCCTGCCTAGCTCATTTTTAATGTTTTTGTTAAGAGAATAGGCTCTCACTGTGTGGCCCCGGCTGGTCTCCAAGTCCTGGCCTTAAGCAGTCTTCCCATTTGGGCTCCCAAAGTGTTTGGATTAAAGGCGTGAGCCACGGCACCTGCCCTCCTCCCATGCTCTAAATCCTCCTGTGGTTCCACATTGCCTTTGACAAATAAAATGAAAACTGACCGCCGTGGCTGGGTGTGGTGGCTCACACCTGTAATCCCAGCACCTTGGGAGGCCAAGGCGGGTGGATCACTTGAGGTCAGGAGTTCGAGACCAGCCTGGCCAACGTGCTGAAACCCCATCTGTATTAAAAGTAGAAAAACTTGGGGAGGGAGGGGAAGGTGGGGAGGGATAACATGGGGAGAAATGCCAGATGTAGTATGCGCCTAAAGTTAAGTAAATTTATAAAAATATATATATATATTTTTTAAAGACAGGGTTTCACCATATTGGTCAGGCTGGTCTCGAACTCCTGACCTCAGGTGATCTGCCTGCCTCAGCCTCCCAAAGTGCTGGAATTACAGGCGTGAGCTACCACGCCCGGAAAAAAAAAAAAAAAAAAAAAAAAAAAAAAAAAGAAATCCTTCTATAAAGATTAAAAAAATAAAAAATAAAAGTGGAAAAACTTAAGGCCAGGCGTGGTGGCTCACGCCTGTAACCCCAGCACTTTGGGAGACCAAGGCGGGTGGATTACTTGAGGTCAGGAGTTTGAGACCACCCTGGCCAACACGGTGAAACTTTGTTTCTTTTTTTTTGAGATGGAGTCTAGCTCTGTGGCCAGGCTGGAGTGCAGTGGTGAGGATCTCGACTCACTGCAACCTCCACCTCCCAGGTTCAGGCTATTCCCCTGCCTTAGCCTTCCGAGCAGCTGGGACTACAGGCATGTGCCCCCATGCCCAGCTAATTTTTTTTTTTTTTTGTATTTTTTAGTAGAGATGGGATTTCACTATGTTGGCAAGGATGGTCTCAATCTCCTGACCTCGTGATCCGCCCACCTTGGCCTCCCAAAGTGTTGGGATTATAGGTGTGAGCCACCGAGCCCAGCTGAAACTCCATTTCTACTAAAAAACACAAAAATTAGCTGGGAGTGGTGCCGGGCGCCTGTAATCCCAGCTAAAAAGGAGCGAAACCCTGCCTCAAAACAAAAACAAGAAGAAAACAAAAGCTAACTTCTCTGACCTCGCTTGGTACAGCTGATACTATCAACTTCATCAGACAGCTCCGTGGACGAACACACTGTCCAGAGTCTCACGGCCCTTCTGTGCTTTCTAAAACACCTGTTCTGCTGTGTGTACAAAATCCGGGCAGTCCAGCCCTGGTAACTTAAGGAAATTGACTTTGTAATGTTAAAACTCCCAAAAACGCAATCTCCAAGGCCAGATGGTGTAACTAAGGAATTCTGCCAAAGGTTCAAAGGAGAATTAACACCAATTTCACATAATCTCTTCCAGAAAATGGAAGAGGTCACTTCCCAGTTCATCATATGGAACGATGACCCTAACACCCAAAACCAGATAAAAATGGTAGAAAGAAAGCAGGCTCCACCCCACATCCCGCATGAATACATGCAAAAACCCTTAACAAAATATTAGAAAATACAACTCAGCAATTCAGAAAAGGAATTACATACCGTAACAAGTGGGTTTACTCCAGGGACACGAGACTGGTTCAGTATTCCAAAATTAATCGATTGTCCGCCATATTTAACAGGCTGTCGTAGGCAAAATCATGGTCCCCTAAAGATATCCACACCCAGGCCGGGCGCGGTGGCTCAAGCCTGTAATCCCAGCACTTTGGGAGGCCGAGGCGGGTGGATCACGAGGTCAAGAGATCGAGACCATCCTGGTCAACATGATGAAACCCCGTCTCTACTAAAAATACAAAAATTAGCTGGGCATGGTGGCACATGCCAGTAATCCCAGCTACTCAGGAGGCTGAGGCAGGAGAATTGCCTGAACCCAGGAGGTGGAGGTTGCGGTGAGCCGAGATCGCGCCATTGCACTCCAGCCTGGGTAACAAGAGCGAAACTCCGTCTCAAAAAAAAAAAAAAAAAAAAAAAAAGATATCCACACCCCAATCCTCAAAATCTGTGAATATGTTAGGATACATGGCAAAGGGGGTTGAAGATTGAAGATGGACGCCAGGCACAGTGGCACACACCTGTAACCCCAGCATTTTGGGAGGTCTAGACTGGAGGATCACTTGAACCCAAGAGTTCAAGACCAGCCTGGGCAACATAGCAGGAACCTGTGCCTACTAAGTGATAAATTAGCCGGGCATGGTGGCACCCAGAGGTCGTACCACCTACTCTGGAGGCTGACGCTGGAAGATCGCTTGAGCCTGGGAGGTCGAGGCTACACACTCATGATCGCCCCACTGTACTCCAGCCTAGGCAACATAATGAGAACTCATCCTTAAAAAAGTAAAATAAGGGCCCGGCGCGGTGGCTCACTCCTGTAATCCCAGCACTTTGGGAGGCCGAGGTGGGTGGATCACAAGGTCAAGAGATCGAGACCTTCCTCACCCAAGAGAATGAAACCCTGTCTCTACTAAAAATACAAAAATCAGCAGGGCGTGGTGGTGCACCCCTGCAGTCACAGCTACTCGGGTGGCTGAGGCAGGAGAATCACTTGAACCCAGGAGGCGGAGGTTGTTGCAGTGAACCAAGATGGCACCACTGCGCTCCGGCCTGTCTACACAGCGAGACTCCATCTCAGAAACAAACTCTAGAATGTTCTAGAGCTTGCTTGCAGGATAAATATTTCCATTCTGGGCTGTGGCCAGGAGTAGGCTGCTGTGCTGGCTGTGAGAAATAGACAAGCAGCCTGGAGGTATTGGCCGTAGACGTCCTACAATCAATTTTTTTTTTGAGACAGAGTTTCACTCTTGTTGCCCAGGCTGGAGTGCAATGGTGCGATCTCGGCTCACCGCAACCTCCGCCTCCTGGGTTCAGGCAATTCCCCTGCCTCAGCCTCCCGAATAGCTGGGATTACAGGCACGCACCACCATGCCCAGCTAATTTTTGTATTTTTAGTAGAGACGGGGTTTCACCGTGTTGACCAGGATGGTCTCGATCTCTTGACCTCGTGATCCACCCGCCTCGGCCTCCCACAGTGCTGGGATTACAGGCGTGAGCCACCGCGCCCGGCCACAATCAACTATTTGATCAGGATACATCCTTCTGTAAAGCTCCAGGAGAGCATGCCCAGGGCGGGGACCTTTCTCAAAAGGAGGGGTGGCTTTTCCGTGTCCTCATCATTGCTTTTTTATTACAAAAAACAAACAAACAAAACTACAATAAGGCTGGGCGCGGTGGCTCCCACCTGTAATCCCAGCACTTTGGGAGGCCAAGGTGGCGGATCATAAGGTCAGGAGATCGAGACCATCCTGGCTAACACGGTGAAACCCCGTCTCTACTAAAAATACAAAAAATTAGCTGGGCGTGGTGGCGCACACACCTTTAGTCCCAGGTACTCAGGATGCTTAGGCAGCAGAATCACTTGAACCTGGGAGGCGGAGGTTGCAGTGAGCCAAGATCGCGCCATTGCCCTCCAGCCTCGGCGACAGAGCAAGACTCTGTCTCAAAAAAAAAAAGTAAAACAAATTAGCTGGGTGTCGTGGTGCCCACCTGTAGTCCCAGCTCTTCGGGTGGCTGAAGCACGAGGACTGCTTGAGACTGGGAGGTCACGGCTGCAGTGAACCATGATTGCGCCATTGTACTCCAGCATCGATGGCAGAGTGAGACACCATCTAAAAAAAATTGCAGATGGAATTAAAGTTGCTAGTCAGCTGACTTTAAAATAGGGAGAGTATGGTGGATTACCCAGGTGGGCCCAATCGAATCATTAGCGTTCATCAAAGTGAGAGAAAGGGCCAGGCGTGGTGGCTCACACCTGTAATCCCAGCACCTTGGGAGGCCAAGGCGGGCAGAGTACTTGAGGTCAGGAGTTCGAGACCAGCCTGCACAACGTGGTGAAACCCTATCTCTACTATAAACACAAACATTAGGCAGGTGTGGTGGGCGGCGCCTGCAACCCCAGCTAGTCAGGAGATGGAGGCAGGAGAACCTCTTTGAACCCGGGAGGCCGAGGTTGCAGTGAGCTGAGCTCTAACCGTTGCACTCCAGCCTGGGCGACAGAGATTCCATCTCAAAAAAAAGAAAAAGAAAAAGAACAATAAATAAATAGCTGGTCACGGTGGCTCACGCCTATAATCCCAGCACTTTGGGAGGCCGTGGCAGGTGGATCATGAAGTCACGAGTTCAAGACCAGGCTGGCCAACATAGTGAAACCCGGCTCTACTAAAAATACCAAAAAAAAAGTAGCTGGGCATGGTGGCAGGCGCCTGTAGTCCCAGCTACTTGGGAGGCTGAGGCAGAATTCCTTGAACCTGGGAGACGGAGGTTGCAGTGAGCCAAGATCACACCACTGCACTCCAGCCTGGGTGACAGAGTGAGACTCCATCTCAAAAAGAAAAAAAGAAACATAAAAATAAAATCATAAATAAATAAAGAGACAGACCACGTCCCTGTCTTTGCAGATACAGCCAATATTATTCTCCCATTCGGGCAGTCTCATACTTTCTCTCTGTTGTCAGTTCCATGCTGGAGAGGCCGGGATTTCCCTAGGATCACTGGACCTGCCTGGTTCAGCCTCCGCCCAGCCCTGGCAGGGGAGGGAGTTGACGGGCAGACAGAGGAGGGGAAACTCCCCTGGAACCTGTTTCTCAGCTTCCCGGCTCAGCTGGGACACCCAGCTGGGACACCCGCTGCAAGGAGAGGCCGGGAGGAAGACCCTGACCCCAACATGGCCTCTGCCCTGAGGCCACCCCGGGTCCCCAAACCCAAGGGTGTCCTGCCTTCACACTACTATGAGAGCTTTCTAGAGAAGAAGGCGCCCTGTGACCGGGTAAGGTAGGGCAGGGGACTGGCCCTGCTGGGCTACCGCGGGCAAGTGCAATACCTCTCTGAGCCCCAGTCTCCCCACTCGCCAAGGGGGGCGGGGTGGGTGCCGGATGGGGCAGGGCATGTGCTGTGGGCTGGGGAGGATTCTGGCCATCTGTCTCTCTGTCTCCACGAGTCTTCGGATTTGGTTTCTTTTTCTCTTCCTCTCTCCCTGGCCCGGTGTGTCTCTTCCGACATCTGTCTCAGCCCTTCTCTCTCTCTCTCTGCCTTAAGCTGGATCACTCTCTTGAACACAAACAAGACCAGGGACTTCCTCCAGGAAACGGGGAGCCCTCTGACTCCCCAGCTTCCTCCCCCTCCCAGCCCAGAGCAAACTCCATGAACCTCAGCGGCTGGGGTCAAGACCAGGACAGGTGACAAGTGAGGACAGTAAGAACTGGTGGGGGCCACATTCCACAGGACAGATAGCGGCCATGGAAAATGTATGTGTGTGTGTGTGTGTGTGTGTGTGTGTGTGTGTGTGTGTGTTTATGTCTTCCTCAGAATAAAGTCCCAGCCCCTCCATTCCTCCTAAGGCCCCATCTTTCCCTCCCCATGCCCCAAATTCATTTTCTTTCTTTCCTTTACAGACAGAGTTGCTCTGTCAGCCAGGCTGGAGTGCAATGGCACTATCGTGGCTTAATGGGGCCTCAAACCCCTGGGCTCAAGTGATCCTCCCACCCCAGCCTCCTGAGTAGCTGGCACTACAAGCGTGGCCACCTTTCCTAGCTAATTTTTATTTTTTTTATTGTTTTTTATTTTAAAGATGGGGTTTCACCATGATGGCCAGGCTGGTCTTGAACTCCTGACCTCAGGTGATCCACCCACCTCGGCCTCCCAAAGTGCTAGGATTACAGGCATGAGCCACAGCGCCCGGCCTCCTAGCTAATTTTTAATTAATTAATTTTAGTTTAGTTTTGAGACACAGTCTCGCTCTGTTGCCCAGGCTGGAGTGCAATGCACGCTCTCTGCTGACTGCAACCTCAACATCCCAGGTTCAAGAGATTCTTGTGCCTCAGTCTCCCGAGTACCTGGGATTACAGACACTGGTCATCATGCCCGGCTAATTTTTGTATTTTTAGTAGAGATGGCGTTTCACCATGTTGGCCAGGCTGGTCTCGAACTCCAGACCTCAGGCAATCCGCCCACCTTGGCCTCCCAAAGTGTTGGGATTATAGGAGTGAGCCACCACACCTGGCCTAATTTTTTTTTGTAGCGATGAGGGTCTGGCTATGTTGCCCAGGCTGGTCTTGAACTACTGGCCTCAAGCGATCCTCCTGCCTCAGCCTCCCAAAGTGCTGGTATTAGAGAAGTGAGCTACTGCACCTGCCTCATTTTCTGATACAAACCAACACAGACACCCCAGCTCCTCCCTGCCCATGCCCTGCCTCTGTCCTGAGGTTCCCTTACCTACAGTGGAGTGAACTTTCCTTCTACCTCCATTCGTCCAAATCCTCCCCAACCAACAACTCCTCTGGAGGCTCCAGATCGCTGTGGTTAGGATAGATCATGGGGCCGGGAGCGGTGGCTCATGCCTGTAATTCAACACTTTGGGAGGCAGAGGCCGGCAAATCACTTTCAGGTCAGGAATTCTAGACCAGCTTGGCCAACATGGTGAAACCCTGTCCCTCACTACTAAAAATACAAAAATTAGGCCAGGCGCCGTGGCTCATGCCTATAATCCCAGCCCTGTGGGAGGCCAAGGTGGGCGGATCACTTGAGGTCAGAGGTTCAGGACCAGCTGGCCAAAATGGCGAAACCCCGTCCCTACTAAAAATACAATAATTAGCCCGGCGTGGTGGCGGGCGCCTGTAGTCCTAGCTACTTGGGAGGCTGAGGCAGGAGAATCACTTGAACTTGGGAAGTGTAGGTTGCAGTGAGCCGAGATCGCGCCACTGCGCTCCAGCCTGGATGACAGAGTGAGACTCTGTCTCAAGACAGTAATAAATAAATAAAAATAAAAAGTAAAAATAAAAATAGGGCTGGGCGCGGTGGCTCAAGCCTGGAATCCCAGCACTTTGGGAGGCTGAGGCGGGCGGATCATTAGGTCAAGAGATCAAGAACATCCTGGCCCACATGGTGAAACCCCGTCTCTACTAAAAACACAATAAATACATACATAAATAAAAATAAAAATATTAGCTGGGCATGGTGGTGAGCACCTGTAATCTCAGCTACTCAGGAGGCTGAGGCAAAAGAATTGCTTGAACCCAGGAGGAGGAGGTTGCAGAGAGCAGAGATGGTGCCACTGCACTCCAGTCTGGGCGACAGAGCAAGACTGTCTCCCCAAACAAAACAAAAAAAAAAAAAAAAGAGAAGATCATGGGTCTGAATCCAGAAGACCCAGGTTCTAATCCCAGCTCCACACTTTCTTTGCTCCCAGGCCTTATGCAAGTGACTTAATCTTTGAGGCTCAGTTTTCTGTCTTATGAAATAGGGGAGTTAAGGCTGTAGTCCCAGTTCACATGCTGAGGACTTGACGCAGCGCAGGCCCGGCTGCTTCCCATGTAGAAACTCACCTAATGCTCATGAGATCCTCCAAAGTTGGTACCATTATCATCGCCATTTTACAGCTGGGGAAACTGAGACAGAGACAGCTCAAATAACTTGCCCAACAGCACATCGCGGGTACATGACAAAGCAATACGGTACCTGGTAATACGGTGTTTAATCCTGGACTGCTCTGCTCCCAGTGCCTGCAGCAGGGCTGGCACAAAGGAGGCCTTCGGTAAATGTTAGGTGCATGCATGTGTGTATCTGCGTGTGTGTCTACCGATGGACAGGCGGATGGGTAGATGAACGGGGGATGGGCGGAGGCTTGGTGAATGGATAGATATGGGCCGGATGGTGGCTGAAAGGATGTGTGTGTGTATGGATAAGTGCATACATGAGTGGGTAGATGGATGGGTGGGTGGTGGATGGATGGATGGATGAGTGGGCGGATGGGTGGGTAGATGGATGATGGATGGATGGATGAGTAAAGGGATGGATGGATGAGTGGGTAGGTGGATGGATGGATGGGTAGATAGATGGATGAGTGGGTGGATAGATGGATGGACAGATGATGGAAGGATGGATGGATGAGTAGATGGATGGGTGGGTGGACAAACTGATGGGTGGATGGATGGATGGTGGGTGATGTATGGATGGATGAATGGATGGATGACGGATGAATGATGGATGGGGGATGATGGATGGATGGATGTGTGGGTAGATGGCGGGTAGATGGTTAGATGGATGAATGGATGGGTGAATGGTAGGTGGATGGATGCATGGGGGGATAATGGATGGATAGATGACAGAGGGATGGATAGATGAATGAGTAGATGGATGGGGGTGATAGATGGGTGGATGGTGGGTAAATGGTTAGATGAATGGATGGGTGAATGGTAGGTGGATGGATGCATGGGCGGATAATGGATGGATAGATGATGGAAGGATGGATAGATGAATGGGTGGATGATGGTTGGATGATGGATGTTCAGTGCGTGAGATGGATGGATGGATGGATGATGAATGGATGGATAATGGATGGATGCGGTGTGATGGATGGATGGATGAGTGGGTGGATGGATAGATGAATGGATGTGTGAATGGTAGGTGGATGGATGGGTGGGTAGATGGATGGGTAACTGGATGATGGGTGTGTGGATGGGTGGGTGGGTAGATGGATGGTGGGCAGATGACAGATAGAGGGTATAGGTAGCTGGATGATGGAAGATGGACGGGGACGGGACACCATTAAACCAGGTAGTTCAACTTACCCCTGGAGCCCCCATCTCCATAGACTGGGGGAGCTGCTCTGGGTCCCCAATCACATCAAGGTTCCATTTGGTCCTTTCTCAGAGGAAAACAGGCCCAGATACCAGAATCTGGGCCGTCTCAGGGAGGGTCTTCCTGAGAAGCCAACATTTGATCAGAAACGCAAGGCAGGAGGTGACAAAAATCTGGGGGCAGAGCGGGGCAGAGACCACAGCCAGTGCAAAGGTCCTGAGGCAGGATTGAGTACATGAGAGGCACTCGGCTTTGCCGCCTCACCTCCTTTCTGCACTTCTGGTCCCCAGGATTACAAGAAGTTCTGGGCAGGCCTCCAGGGTCTCACCATTTATTTCTACAACAGCAACCGGGACTTCCAGGTAAGGATGAGAATGGAGGCTCCAAAACTGGCCTTCCCTTGACCCGAGACCAAGCAGACAATGTTGATGGTGAGGCCAAGGCGGCTGCTACATCATCCGGGGGCCTGGAGGCCAAAGAACTGGAGCCAGACCCTTGCTTCTGTGCCCTCAGCACGTGGAGAAGCTAAACCTGGGAGCATTTGAGAAACTCACAGACGAGATTCCCTGGGGAAGCTCACGTGACCCTGGCACCCACTTCTGCCTGGTTCTCCGGAATCAGGAGATCAAATTCAAGGTAGGTCCCTTGGTGGAGGGGTGGGGAGAGGAGGTGCTGGCAGAAGATACTTAAATGCTCCCCCTCCATTGTGGTCTTGACCCCAAAGGAGCTGGGTGTGATGGGAGGGTTTATTTTATTTCAATTATTCTTCTTGTTTTTGGAGAGGGAGTCTCGCTCTGTTGCCGAGGCTGGAGTGCAGTGGTGCAATCTCGGCTGACTGCAACCTCTGCCTCCCGGGTTCAAGCGATTCTCCTGCCTCAGCCTCTCGAGTAGCTGGGATTACAGGCGTGCACCTCCAAGCATGGCTAATTTTTGTATTTTTGGTAGAGACAGGGTTTCACCATGTAGGCCAGGCTGGTCTTGAAGTCCTAACCTCATGATCAACCCGCCTTGGCCTCCCAGAGTGCCGGGATTACAGGCGTGAGCCATTGTGCTCTGCCGGGAGGGGTTATTTTTTATTTTTATTTTTGAGACAGAGTCTTGCTCTGGCGCCGAGGCTGAAGTACAGTGGCGCGATCTCGGCTCACTGCAACCTCTGCCTCCCGGGTTCAAGCGATTCTCCTGCCTCAGCCTCCCAAGGAGCTGGGATTGCAGGCACCTGCCACCACACCCAGCTACTTTTTGTATTTTTGGTAGAGATGGGGTTTCTCCATGTTGGCCAGGCTGGTCTCGAACTCCCGATCTAAAGTGATCCGCCCACCTCAACCTCCCAAAGTGCTGGGATTACAGGCGTGAGTCACTGTGCCTAGTCTATGGGAGGGTTTAGAGCAGGAAAAGTCTGGAATCTGATCTTTGTTTTTCTATTATTTTATTTTGAGACAGGGTCTCTTGCTCATTGCCCAGGCTAGAGTGCAGTAGTGAGATCATAGCTCACTGCAGCCTCTACCTCCCAGGCCCAAGCGATCCTCCCACCTCAGCCAAGCACATGCCACTATTCCTGGCTAATATTTTATTTTTTGTAGAGACAGGGTGCTCACTATGTTACCCAGTCTGGTCTTGAACTCCTGAACTCAAGTGATCCTCCCACCTTGGCCTTCCAGAGTGCTGGATGACAGGCGTGAGCCACTGCCTCCAGCCTGATCTATGGTTTTCAAATGTTCATATAACAGCATCGAAAATTATAGTACCAGCCAGGCATGGTGGCTCATGCCTGTAATCTGAGCACTTTCGGAGGCCAAGGCAGAAGGATAGCTTGAGCCCAGGAGTTCAAGACCAGCCTGGGCAACAAAGCAAGACCCTCATATCTAACAGAAAAAAAAAAAAATAAAGCGCCAGGTGAGGTGGTGCATGCCTGTGGTTCCAGCTACTCAGGAGGCTGAGGCGGGAGGATCACCTGAGCCCAGGGGGATGGAGGCTGCAGTCAGCCATGATTTCGCCATGGCACCTGAGCCACCAGACCAGAGTCCCCTGTCTCAAGAAAACAAAAAACAAAACACCCAGAAACCAAACCAAACCAAAACCAGAAAGAAAACAGCCCTTTGGGGCAGGCACACTGGCTCACGCCTGTAATCCCAGCACTTTGGGAGACTGAGGTGGGCTGATCACGAGGTCAGGAGTTTGAGACCAGCCTGGTCAACATGGCGAAACCCTGTCTCTACTAAAAATACAAAAAATTGGCCAGACATGATAGTGGGTGCATGTAATCCCAGCTACTTAGGAGGCTGAGGCAGGAGAATTGGTTGAACCTGGGAGGCGGAGGGTGCAGTGAGCTGAGATTTTTCCACTGCACACGAGGAAGAAAAAAAACAAAAAGAAAGAAGGAAATAAAGAGAAAAGAAAAGAAAAAGAAAGAAAGAGAAAGAAAGGAGGGAGGGAGGGAGGAAGGAAGGGAAAAGAGAAGAAAATAGCCCTTTGAGGCCGGGCGCGGTGGCTCAAGCCTGTAATCCCAGCACTTTGGGAGGCCGAGGCGGGTGGATCACGAGGTCAAGAGATCGAGACCATCCTGGTCAACGTGGTGAAACCCCGTCTCTACTAAAAATACAAAAAATTAGCTGGGCATGGTGGCGCGTGCCTGTAGTCCCAGCTACTCAGGAGGCTGAGGCAGGAGAATTGCCTGAACCCAGGAGGCGGAGATTGCGGTGAGCCGAGATCGTGCCATTGCACTCCAGCCTGGGTAACATGAGTGAAACTCTGTCTCAAAAAAAAAAAAAAAAAAAAAAAAGAAATAGCCCTTTGAAGTGCCCCAGTTCCATTTCATAGATGAGGAGACTGAGGCTCAGTGACATGATTCTTTTCTTTTGTTCCACAGGTAGAAACCTTGGAGTGTCGAGAGATGTGGAAGGGCTTCATCTTGACGGTGGTGGAGGTAAGTACTGGCTCTCTGCGCCCTCTCTTCCGTTCTCTTTTTACCATCCTTCATTCTCCAAACAAACCCAGTTTCGCCATTTTGGCCAGACTGGTCTCGAACTCCTGACCTCAACAGATCTGCCTGCCTCGGATCCCCAAGTGCTGGGATTACAGGTGTGAGCCACAGTGACTGGTCGTTATTTCTTATTTTATTATTATTTTTTTGAGACAGGGTCTTGCTCTGTTGCCCAGGCTGGAGTGAAGTGGTATGATCATAGCACACTGCAGCCTCCAACAACGAGGCTCAAGCAGTCCTCCTGCCTCAGCCTCCCAAGTAGATGGGACTACAGGCACAGGTCACCACATCTGACTAATTTTTAAAACTTTTTGTAGAGCAAGGGCCGGGTGCAGTCGCTCACGCCTGTAATCCCAGCACTTTGGGAGGCCGAGGTGGGTGGATCACCTGAGGTCAGAAGTTCAAGACCAGCCTGACCAACATGGAGAAACCCCATCTCTACTAAAAATACAAAATTAGTTGGGCATGGTGGCACCTGCCTGTAATCCCAGCTACTCAGGAGACTGAGGAAGGAGAATCACTTGAATCCAGTAGGCGGAGGTTGCGGTGAGCCGAGATCGCGCCATTGCACTCGGCCTGGGCAAGGAAAGCAAAACTCTGTTTAAAACAAAAAAAAATTTTTTTATAGAGCAGGGCTCACTATGTTGCCCAGGCTTGTCTCCCAACTCCTGTGCCCAAGCCATCCACCCACCTCGGCCTCCAAAAGTGCTGGGATTACAGGCGTCTGATTTCCCTGTTTCTTGGCTTGCCCTGGCAGCCATTGAGTTTTGAGACCTGCCTGGCCCCTGGAGACTTTTGTTTGAAACCCTAGATTCCAGCATCTACTCTCATGCAACCCCTCTGCACCCTCTGGAAGACCTCCTTGCCTCCGAAGGTGTCAGAGTTTATGGCTCTGAGCTCTGGCCTCAGTTTGTCACTGTGTGACTTGGACACAGCCGTCCATTCACGGCCAGCTGGGTGTGGTCACTGTCCCTTGATCGCCTGCCCCTCAGCTCCGTGTCCCGTCCAACCTGATCCTGCTTCCTGGACACCTATACATGATGGCTGAAGTCTTGGCCAAAGAGGAGGCACGCCGTGCACTGGAGACACCCTCGTGAGTGCCCTGCCAGTCCCGAGGGGCTGCAGGATGGGGCAGGAGGTGGCTGTGCGCTGAGGGTGGGCAGTGAACTGGGTCTTGGATTTTGCATGAGGACTGCATTAGGGTAAGGCCCAAGCTGGGAGATGGGGGAGGGTTTCCAGGAGGAGGTTTAGGGGCCTAGAGGACTGAATGTGTCTTCAGCGACAGGGCTAGGCCTGAGGAGTGGGGGCAGGATGGGGGGGTCCGTCTAGGTGTCTAGGGGTTATTTGCCAGAGGGCATAGCCAGGTCCCCAGAGGCGGGGCTTGGATGGGGGGCGGAGCATCATCTTTGTGGGCGGTTCTTGGGGATTAGGGAGGCAGGCGGGGCCTCTAGGGAAGGCTCCAAGTGCCTACAAGGTAGGGCTTGGTCTCCCTGGCCTGGGTCTGTGCCTTGGGGTTGGGGCTGTATCTACGGGGTCAGAATTAGGAGCCTGGCTGTCCACGGTGGCTAACGCCTGTCATCTCAGCGCCTTGGGAGGTCGAGGAGAGAGGAGTGCTTGGGCCCAATTCAAAAGCAAACAGTGGCAACATAGCGAGCCCCCGCCTCTTTTAAAAAAAAATACTAGGCCAGTCCCAGTGGCTCACGCCTGTAATTCCAGCAGTTTGGGAGGCCGAGGCGGGGGGATCACCTGAGGTCGGGAGTTCTAGACCAGCCTGACCAATATGGTGAAACCCCGTCTCAACTAAAAATAAAAAAATTAGCCCGGTGTGGTGGTGCATGCCTGTAATCCCAGCTAATCGGGGGGGCTGAGGCAGAAGAATCGCTTGAACCCAGGAGACGGAGGTTGCAGTGAGTCAAGATCGTCCTATTGCACTCCAGCCTGGGCAACAAGAGCGAAACTCTATCTCAAAAAAAGAAACAAAACAAAAACACAGAAAGGCTGGACTGGGTCTGGAGCGCAGAGCAGGGTCTCCTGGGCCTACGAGACAGGGATGGAGATGGGGCTGGGTCTCCGAGGAGGCGGGGTTTACGTGCGGAAGAGCGGACCTGGTCTCCGGGGTCACGAGTGGATGACGCGGCCCGCCACAGGTGCTTCCTGAAGGTGAGCCGGCTGGAGGCACAACTGCTCCTAGAGCGGTACCCCGAGTGCGGAAACCTGCTGCTGCGGCCCAGCGGGGACGGCGCGGACGGCGCGTCGGTCACCACGCGGCAGATGCACAATGGGTACGCATGCGCGGCTCCGGAGCCCTGGGTGGGAGGAGGGTGGGCCCGGGGGTGTGGTCAGAAGCAGGGGCGGAGCTCGACCCGCGCTAGTGGATAGGCCTAGCGGCGGAGTCTGAACTTAGAGGGAAGACTGGGGGCGGAGTCAGAGCTGAGCTGGGCGGGTTGGGGGCGGAGTCAGCTGTGCAGCTGCGCAGGGCGGGCTGAGGATGGAGTCAGCTGAGCGGAGGAGACTGGGGGCGGAGTCAGAGCTAAGCTGGGCGGGTTGGGGGCGGAGCCAGCTGAGCTGAGGAGGCTGGGGGCGGAGTCAGCTGAGCGGGGAGGCTGGGGGCGGGATCAGAGCTCAGCTGGGCGGGTTGGGGACGGAGTCAGAGCTGAGCACGGGAGACTAGGGGCAGAGTCAGAGCTAGACAGGGCTGGCTGGGGGGCGGGATCAGAGCTCTGGTGTTGTGGGATCCTGAGGTTGGCGCTGTCCCAGGTATGGGGTCAATACCTGGGGGCGAAGGTAGAGCCCAGGCAGGGCTGCAGACCCCTCTGCAGGAGCAGCCAGGAGGTCTTGGGTTAGGAGCTGGGACAACCTGTAAGTAGACTCAGATCCCTGGGTTAGGGTCGGCTTCTCCAGAAGGTAAGGTACGCAGGGGCCGGGTTTGGGCGTCTGGAAGGGATGAAGTCAAATCCAGGGGTGGAATGGACCCTTTGAATAGAGTCAGGATCTATGGGTAGAGTCATGGCCGTGACCCTTTGGAAGTTGAGTAGGGCTGTGAAGGCGGAGCCACGCTGGGGGCGGAGTCAAATTTTCAATCCCAGTCCAGGGTTAGGCAGGGCAATGTAAAAAGGGGAGTCGGGGACTGGGGGTGGAGCTATTACAGGGGCGGGGCCTTACCCGGGCATTACCCGGGGCGGAGTCTTTAAGGCCTGGCTCTCCCCGGGCGCGGTGCCAGAATGAGGAGCTGGCCTTTTCTGTAGTGGTGCCAGTCTGGCCTGGTCTCTCCCTGGAGAAGGTGCCAAGACTGTGGGTGGGGTCTTCTGTGGGAGCAGTGCTGGGAACGGGTAGTCAGTGCTACGGGGGTATAGAGGGGCTTCGGTCCTCCATGGGGCGGAGCCAATCAGGGGCGGGCCCTTCTCTGGGGGCGGAGCCAGTCTGAACCCATTCTATTGGGGGCGGAGCCTCGGTTCGGGGCGGGCCTTCCCGGGGTTGGGGAGCGCTATGGGAGCCTGAGCTGACCGCCTCACTCACTCTCTGCTCGTGCAGGACGCACGTGGTCCGGCATTATAAGGTGAAGCGGGAGGGAACCAAGTATGTGATCGACGTGGAAGAGCCGGTGAGCGTTGGGCCGGAGTCCCCAGAAGTGCTTTTGTGGGGTCTGCGCCCTTTCCCCAGCAGCCTGACCGCTCTCCCGTTCGCCCCAGTTCTCTTGTACTTCCCTGGACGCCGTGGTCAACTATTTCGTGTCGCATACTAAAAAGGCGCTGGTGCCCTTCCTGTTTGACGAGGACTACGAGAAGGTGCTAGGTGGGTGCGGCTTCGGGGAGTTCCGGGGCCCAGTCCTCACCTCTCCCGCCCCAGCCCGGACGGACGGGGCCGCCCTGGCCGCCCCGCTTCTTCCAGGCCGCCCTCTCTGTTCCAGGCTACGTGGAGGCCGATAAGGAGAATGGCGAGTGTGTGTGGGTGGCGCCCTCCGCCCCGGGCCCAGGTGACGTCCCCTCCCCGCGGGCCGAGGTGGGAGGGATCGAGGACCCCACATCCAGCCACACCCCCTCAGTTTGGTGGCTGCATTGCTTGTATCTGATGTTGCTCACAAAATTGCAGGGACAGAAATGACTCAGATCCTGCCTTCGGGGTGTCGGGGCGGGGTGGGGAGGGTCCCAGCTTGTGGAGTAGGGTGGTGGACCCAGCTAAACGCAGACACTCTCATCCTGTAGGGTCGAATTTGGGGTGGAGGTAAAACCTGGGCTGGAGAGAGGCACCTAGAGTTTGGGAGGAGATGGGGGCAGAGAAGGGAAAGCTTCCTAGGGGAGGTCTTTGCAAACGGTCCCAAAGGATCTTCTTAGGTAGAAATGGGGATTGAAGGGACAGGGGGTGACCTGGACAAACAGTAGCCCCCTAGAGACCGGGAATCGGGATAGGTGTTGGTAAACAAGTGGAAATCGGTCCTGTTTACGGAGTGGGAGGAGGAGGCAGAGAACACGCTAGAAAGGAATGTAGGATGGGTGGTCTGGTCTTCCCTGCACTGGGCGTATATAGGGACCCCCAAGTACCATATCCACACACACATGCATGATCCACGAACTGTGGCCACCTGCCTAGCCAGAAGCTGGCACACACTTGTGGAGGCATGATAGATCCACACATGGATAAATACACGTGTACCCCAATTCCAGTCATATACACACGCCATGTAGCACAGATATACCTGTCTCACGCCACAATCGTCTGTGCACATAAATGCAGACACTTCCATGCACAAGCACAAAATCAGACACGTATAGATACATGGGCATAACACACTCATCTAGACAAGCACTGAAGCAGATACCTTAGTGGGCGTGCAGTCACGCACATATACACACAGCAGGCATGTGTGCACAAACCTTGCACTTCAATTTGACTTAGGCAGATTCATTTAGTGTACATGTGTATCCCACACGAAAACATACTTTTTTTTTTTTTGAGACAGCGTCTCGCTCTGTTGCCCAGGCTGGAGTGCAATGGCACCATCTTGGCTCACCGCAACCTCCGCTTCCCAGGTGCAGAGATTCCCCTGCCTCAGCCTTCTGAATAGCTGGGATTACAGGCCTGTGCTACCACGCCTGGCTAATTTTTTGTATTTTTAGTAGAGATGGGATTTCACCATGTTGGTCAGGCTGGTCTCGAACTCCTGACCTTGTGATCCACCTGCCTGAGTCTCCAAAAGTGCTAGGATTACAGGCATGAGCCACCGCACCCAGCCCAGATTTTTTTTTTTTTTTTGAGACAGAGTCGCTCTGTCACCTAGGCTGTAGTGCAGTGGCCCAATCTCCGCTCACTACAACCCCCGCCTCCCAGGTTCAAGCGATTCTCCTGCCTCAGCCCCCTGAGTAGCTGGGATGACAGGCACCCACCACCATGCCAGGCTAATTTTTTTTTTTTTTTTTTTGAGACGGAGTTTCGCTCTTGTTGCCCAGGCTGGAGTGCAATGGCGCGATCTCGGCTCACCGCAACCTCCGCCTCCTGGGTTCAGGCAATTCTCCTGCCTCAGCCTCCTGAGTAGCTGGGATTACAGGCATGCGCCACCATGCCCAGCTGATTTTTTGTATTTTTAGTAGAGACGGGGTTTCACCATGTTGACCAGGATGGTCTCGATCTCTTGACCTCGTGATCCACCCGCCTCGGCCTCCCAAAGTGCTGGGATTACAGGCTTGAGCCACCGCGCCCGGCCCAGGCTAATTTTTATATGTTTAGTAGAGATGGTGTTTCACCATATTGGCCAGGCTGGTCTTCAACCCGACCTCAGGTGATCCATCCACCCCAGCCCCGCAAAATGCTGAGATTACAGGTGTCAGCCACCACGCACAGGGATATGTCTCCAGTCATGCACACAGCCCCCCCCCATCCCCCGCTATGTCCCTGTATGACATGGGTCTTGACAGCTGACTAACTTTCCCCATCAGGTCCTGCACCCTCCACAAGTGGCCCCAAGCTGCCACCTCCTGCATCTGTGCCTGTGTCCAGCCAGGACAAGCTGCCCCCATTACCCCCACTGCCGCCACTACCAGACCAGGAAGAGAACTACGTGACCCCCATTGGGGACACCCCAGCTGTTGACTACGAGAACCAAGACGGTGGGTGGGAAGCAGAGCTGCTGAGAGCCAGGGGGGTTGCGGGAACAGGTTAACAGCTGATGTGACACATTACACCTTTGTTCACGCAGTGGCTCCCTCCAGTCGGCCGGTCATCCTGAAGCCGAAGAAGTTGCCAAAGGCTCCTGCGAAGCCTCCAAAGCCACCCACTGGACCCAAGCCAGGTAGGGGTCCCCCCCAATCCCTCCCTCACCGGATGGCTGGCCAGCCTCAGCGCTTATCTCTGTTGCTGTTGAAGACGGAGTCTCGCTCTGTTGCCCAGGCTGGAGGGCAGTGGTGCGATCTCGGCTCACTGCAATCTCCGCCTCCCGGGTTCAAGCGATTCTCCTGCCTCAGCCTCCTGAGTAGCTGGGATTACAGGCACCCGCCATCACGCCCATCTAATTTTTGTATTTTTAGTAGAGAAGGGGTTTCACCATGTTGCCCAGACTGGTCTCGAACTCCTGACCTCAAGTGATTCACCCACCTCAGCCTCCCAAAGTGCTGGGATTACAGGCGTGAGCCACCACACCTGGCCTCATCTGTCTTCTCTTCCAGAGCCCAAAATCGTTAATGGTGGCTTTCCCAGGAAGCTGCCAACCAGCTCAGCCCAGCCTCTCTTCCCCACACCGGGTAAGGGGTCTGCAGGGTCAGGGCGGGGCAGGCTTCCCAGGCGCATGACCCATGCAGTCACACAGGGCCCCACGCTCCAAAACACCCTGCCTTTTAAGGCTCTGCTGTCTCTTTCTTGAAATTCCTAATGCTTTCAAGCACATTGTCACGTTGCACTGTGCCCTGCAAATCCCAGCCGGTCCTGGGTGGCTGTCAGGGGGCAGGGCACGGACTGGGGATTCCTAAGCCAGCTGCAGCCCCTACTCCTGAATCCCCAGGGCTGGCAGACGTGACCGCAGAGCTACAAAAGAAGCTGGAGAAGAGGCGAGCGCTGGAGCACTGAGTCGGACACGCCGGGAACCAGTGGGCCAGTCCCGGGGCACAGCTCAGTGACCAGATTCTTTCTCCCAGGATTAAAACTCTGACCCCAGGACCCATGTGTCTGGCTTGGCTTGGGGGAGTAGGGTACGAGGGGTCCGTCAGATGTCTGCCTACGGATGGCCCCATTCACTCCCAATGACCCTTAGTGCAGTGAAACCTACCACCATATCCTGGGAGAAAAGCCCATTTTACAGCTGGGAAGGCTGAGGTCCCAGTGCCACACACCAGAGAGGACCACCCAGGCCCAAAGAACCAGCACTGTGGCCTGGCCTGGCCAGTGTTTGACCTTTATTAAGAGGGGAGGAGGGGACGAGGGCCCGCCAGGGTGCCCACTCCCTCTTGATGACCCCCCCCATCAGGAGTTAAGGCTCCAAGCAGCAAGTGACAGAGGAGGGGGCCTGGCTCCAGCAGCCGGGCCTGGCAGCGGCCCCCCCAAAAACACCCCGGCTGGGGGGTGCCTGGGGGCCTAGGTGAGGCTGGTGTTGGAACTGCTGGTAGCACTGCCTCGCTTTTGCAGGCAGCGCACGGAGCTGGGGACCTGCAGGCCTGTCGTCACCTGGAAGCTGCCACACCATACCTGAGGGACAGCGGGGGGAGGCGGGAGGGGCTCAGCTTCGAACCCCGGCACCCAGCACCACCCTCTCCTACCCCCGGACCGCGGCGGGCAGCTCACCGTGAAAGCGGGCAGGAGCGGCTGTGTAAACTTGGCCTTGAAGGTGTGAAGCACTTGTTTGGTGCGGGCGTTGTAGAAGGACAGGAGGCCTGGGGTGGGGACGCAGAGGGACAGTGGGGCCAGTCAGAAGTGGGATAGGGGCAGAGGGAGGGGACTCAGGCAGGGGCAGCCAGAGACGGCAGCTGGGGCTTGGGGTCACCTTGGTGGAAGTCACAGTGCACACCCAGGCAGTCGGGCACGGGGGCGTCCAGCACCTTGACCTTGTTGGCATGCTTGGCCGTGAAGCTGACCTGCAGCCAGTTGTTCACGTGCAGGCACCAGGAGGCGGCCGTCTTGCCCAGCTGCTCAAAGCGGCCCAGGCTGCGGTAGGCCACGCCCACGCCAAACGCTTTGCTGTCGGGCTCATAGCGTACCTCCCAGTAATGCTCCCCACCGTCGATCAGCGTGTCCCCTGGGGCGCAGGGCAGGAGGGGTGGGCAGGGGATCTGGGTAGAACTCAGCCACAGATACCCTTCCACAAAGGGCTAGCCACTGAGGGGCTCCCTACACCACAGCTGCTCCCTCCAGACACTCCTCAGGTTGCTAGCTGTATCCCCAGGTACCCCTCGAGCCCTAGCTATTCCCTTCAGATACTCCTGAAGTTCCCAGCTATTCCCCCCAGATACTCCTTAGGCCCCAGCTATTCCCTCCAGATACTCCACTGTCCCTGTGATTCCCTCCAGATATCCTCAGGTGCCAGCTATTCCCCCCAGACACTCCTTGGGATCCCAGCTATTTCCCCCAGATATCCCTGAGAGTCCCAGCTATTCCCTCCAGATACTCCTCAGGCTCTAGCTATTCCCTTCAGCTACTCCTCAGTTCCTGCTATTCCCTCCAGATACTCCTTGGACTCCAGCTATTCCCCCCCAGATACTCCCTGGGGACCCAGCTATTCCCCCAAGATACTCCTTGAGGACCCAGCTATTCCCCCCAGATACTCCTCGGGGACCCAGCTATTCC
>NW_022437017.1:6987912-6992226 GCF_009761245.1 Sapajus apella
GACCCAGCTATTCCCCCCAGATACTCCTCGGGGACCCAGCTATTCCCTCCAGATACTCCTTGGGCTCCAGTTATTCCATCCAGATACTTCTCAGGTCCTAGCTGTTCCCTCCAGATACTCCTCAGGGTCCCAGCTATTCCCTCCAGATACTCCTCAGGGACCCAGCTATTCCCCCCAGATAGCCCTGGAAGTCTCAGCTATTCCCCTCCAGATACTCCTCTGGCACCAGCTATTTCTCCCAGATATTCCTTGGCATCCCAGCTATTCCCTCCACATACTCCTTGAGGACCCAGATGTTCCCGCAGATACTCCTGAGGCTCCAGCTATTCCTCACAGATACTCCTCGGTCCCAGCTATTTCCCCCCAGATACTCTTCAAGGTCCCAGCTGTTCCCCTCCAGATACTCCTCAGGCTGCAGCTGTTCCCTCCAGATGCTCCTCAAGCCCCAGCTATTCCCTCCAGATATTCCTTGTGTCCCAGGTATTCCCCCCAGATACTCCTTGGGCTCCAGGTATTCCCTAGGCTTTACCAACTTCCTCTAGAGATTTAGTAAGCCCAGAAACTCCCCAAGCCTCAGTTACTCCTTTCAGATTCTCTACAAGCCCAAGCTACTCCTCCCAGACTCTTCCAGGCCATACAAACTTCCTTCAGTTCCTCCGCATGTCCAAATACCTCTCAGTTCTTCCCAGAAACTAGATCCTCCTCCAACCCTTGCTCTCGGAAGACTCATCGTGTTCCTGCAGGCCTCAAGCCCTCCTGGAGTGCAGACGCTCCCCCTAGTTCCGGCTCTGGCAGAGTCTAGAAGCTCCCTCTGGCTCCTGGCTGTGGCCGAGTCCAGATACTCCCGGGACTCAAGACTCTCCCCTCTTGTTCTCTGAATCCAGATTCTATCCAGACCTCAACTCCACACAGAAGGCAGAAGTTCCCCCAAGGCATTCCCCAAGCCAGATACTCTCCAGGCGTCAGTGCATCCTGGAGTTCAGGTGCTCCTCAAGCCTCCATTACACTCTCCAGGAACCCTCTGAATTTGGATACCCCGCGGCTTCAGCTCTGCACACAATCCAGATTCTCTCCAGAGCTGAGACCCTGCCCAGGCCCCAGATCCAGGTTCTTGCCATCTCAGCGACTCCTCCCAATGCAGCTATTCCATGAGCTTCAGTTTCTCCTCACACTCTTGCCCCTCCCAGATCACAGCTGATCTCTGTATCGTATCTCAGCTCTTTTCCAGATACAAGATGAACCCCCATATACATGTCTTCTCCAGGTCTGCTCCTCCCTGATCTCAGCTACTCCCCAAACCACAAATTATCCAGGCCCTTTCCCAAGGATGAGCTCTCTCTCTCCCGCTAATTTCTGCAACTCCAAAGACAACTCTCTATATCTTCTGCTTCCTCCCTAAAGCAAACTCTCACCAATCCCAGGTGCTCCCAAGAAAATCTACATCCTGAGAGAACCATAACTTCCCCTCAGGCCCTCGCTTATCCTCAGGACCCCAGCTACTCCCTAACTTCCTTCTCCCTAGGTACTCTGACCGCAATGACTTCCTCATACCTCAGCCTCTTTTTCCAGCTCTATTCTGAACAGTAGCAATTCCCCTAAACTCCAGTTCCTCCACTAACTTCAGCTTCTTCATCGGATGCAATCATTCCTGTGCTATCAACTTGTCCTCAGACTACTCTCTCTGGCTCCTCCACATACCCTCAGACAATCCCCCAAAACTCCTGCCTGGCTTCAGCTCCCCCATAAATGGCTGCTCTATAGGCAACCCTTCTTTCCAGCTACTCCCCAAATCCCAGCTACTCCCCAAGTCCCAGCTACTCCACAGGCTCCAGAAAATTGCCCTCAAGCTCCTGCCCAGGCACTGTCTGGTCCAGAGTCTCTTTCCTTCACTCCATAAATTCTGGCTCTCCCCAGCAATCCCTCATCCCCAAATATTTCCATTTGGCAGTGCCAGAACAACAGGTTATTCCAGGAACAACTTTGCTGATGGCCGCCTGTTTCCACAGCCAAAGGCAAAGGTTCTCCCTCAATCTACCATTAGGCCCCTGTCCCAAACTCCCCTATCCCCCTCTTCTCCCCCTCCTTACCCAGCACTGTGTAGGATTCAGCGGTGAAGCGGTCCCGTCCCCCACGACCTGAAGGCATCCTCTTGGGAGATGGAGTACCTCTGTGGAGGGCAGGGAGTGAGCAGGCTCAGCTCAACACTCATCTCCCAGGGTAAGGCTTCCCTAGTCCACCCCAGCCACTATGGGTGTTGGGTCAATCTCCGGCAGTATTCGGCTCTTTCTATACACTGAGTGCCTCATGTTCATGCCAGAACATGCCTGTGCCCTCTGTCATCTGGGAAACTCCTATTCAACCATCAAAACCCCACTCAAAACCTCCTCTCCCCTCATTCCCTCTCTGGGTTCCCCCAGCCCCAGGTCCCTCCTCCACCCCAGCTCTGACCACACTGGGCTCTGTGTCCATGTCCAGCTTGATCTCTTCCACCAGAGACTTAGGGAGGGGAGGGGGCAGGCTACCTGGCCGGGGAGTTGACAGGAGACGCGGTCCGCCCCTTGCCATCTTTCTCGCGAGCCTTGATATCCTGCACCTTCCCGCCCATAGCGTCCCACTCCACGGAGAGATCATCCACCCGCAGGTTCTGGTGGGATGTGGATGCATCCAGGCGGAACATGAACGCTGGGGCCGGGCAGACGTGGGAGTCACAGAGATGGGGAAACCCAGAGAGACACAGAGAGAGACAGAGAGAGACAGACAGTGACCAAGACAGACCAAGACAGGGAAAGAGAACCAAAGGGCCAAGGAGACAGAGTCCAAGACGGAGACAGACAGACCGACAAAGGCTCAGAGACAGACAGACACAGAGACAGACAAGCCGAAGGGCAGCAGAGACACAAGATGGCAAAAGGTGGAAGGGACAGAACATGGAGCCAGAGGCGCGAAGGCAGAGGGTTGTTGCCCAAAGGTCTCCCAGGTCTGGAGGCATTTTTTTTTTAAGACGGGGTTTCACCATGTTGGTCAGGCTGGTCTTGAACTCTGGACCTCAGGTGATCCGCCCACCTTGGCCTCCAAAGTGCTTGGATTACAGGCATGAGCCACCACGCCCGGCCAGGTCTGGAGGCATTTTCAAGCCAACTGCACTATGCTGTGCTTCCATGGAGGACTAATCCCAAGAAAGGGGTGGAGATACAGCATGAGAGAGTGCGGCTAGACTTCAGAGGGACTTCCTACTAGGGCACGCAAAGGTGTCACTGTGGCATGCTGTGGGATTGGTCTTCACTACTAAAATCTCATCCCTAGCTCTACAGAGGACTTAGCTATTTTTGGTAAAGAGAGAGTATGTGTGGCTATATATAAAAACCATCAAGGTATACAGGGTAAACCTCAGAAGCAAAAGACAAAAACAGGATTATAGCAGACACTCAGGGTAAGGAAGCCACTGTGGATGGAACTTTGAGCTTCCTGGCAGCCAGGGCAACAAGGCCAGAGAGCTCTGCTTCGAGTATTCTCATGGTCTCTGGGAGTCCTGGGAGGAAGGGGTCATGGACTCAGGGGTAGGGCAAGGGTGGAAGCCAGTCACCTAGTGTCTCCAGAGTCACCGGCTCGGAGAACTCTCCTGCAACTGCCTTGTTACAGGCCTTCACACGGAAATTCATGTATTTCATGTCAAACTTGAGACCTAGGAGGCAAGAGAGGCATTTCAGCACTTGTGTATTCTCCAAGACTCTGAGTCATGGGTTGAAGCTGCCACGTCCCACAGTGATTCCTGACGCCTTTCTAAGAAGCACCTTACAAATATCTTATCCCTGACAAACCATCCTTGCCCTCCTCTCCTAGAGGGGTTATGAATTGCTTGACTCTGCCCCCAGCTTCAGACTGGCTAATCAGGATGCTGTAAAACCCAGTCACTGTGATTGGTTCAGAGATTTGTAATGCCCCACTGTGCACCATCCTGTGTGACACATTTATCTGGGACTCTGTCTCAAATAGATAATAAAAAATAAAAAAATTAGGCTAGGTGTGGTGGCTCACACTGAGAATCCCAGCACTTTGGGAGGCTGAGGCGGGCAATCACTTAAGGTCAGGGGTTAGAGACCAGCCTGGCCAACGTGGTGAAACCCCATCTCTACTAAAAATACAAAAATTAGGCGGGCACCTGTATTCCTACCTACTCAGGAGGCTGTGGCAGGAGAAACGCTTCAACCCAGAAGCTGGAGGTTGCAGTGAGCCGAGATTGAGCCACTGCATTCCAGCCTGGCAACAGAGTGAATTCCATCTTTTTTTTTTTTTTTTTTTTTTTTTTTTTTTTTT
>NW_022437017.1:6992326-7010135 GCF_009761245.1 Sapajus apella
GCACCACCATGCCCAGCTAATTTTTTGTATTTTTAGTAGAGACGGGGTTTCACCATGTTGACCAGGATGGTCTCGATCTTTTGACCTCGTGATCCACCCGCCTCTGCCTCCCAAAGTGCTGGGATTACAGGCTTGAGCCACCGCGCCTGGCTTTTTTTTTTTTAAAGACAGGGTTTCACCATGTTGGTCAGGCTGGTCTTGAACTCCCAACCTCAGGTGATCCGCCCACCTTGGCCTCTAAAGTGCTTGGATTACAGGCATGAACCACGGCGCCAGGCTGAGACTCCATCTTAAAAAAAAAAAAAAAGAAAATTAGCCGGGTGTGTCGGTGTACACCTGTGGTCCCAGCTACTCAGGAGGCTAAGGAAGAAGGAGCATGTGAGCCCAGGAGGCTGAAGCTGCAGTGAGCTGTGACTGCGTGACTGCACTCCAGCCTGTGCTACATAGCAAGAACCTGTCTTTCAAAAAAAAAAAAAAAAAGGCCAGGTACACTGGCTCACGCCTGTAATTCCAGCACTTTGGGAGGCCAAGGCAGGAGGATCACATAAGGTCAGGAGTTTGAGACCAGCCTGGCCAAGATGGTGAAACCCCATCTTCACTATAAAAAGTAGTCAGGTGAGGTGGCACGTGCCTGTAATCCCGACGACTCAGGAGGCTGAGGCAGGAGAATCGCTAAAATCTGGGAAGCAGAAGTGGCATTGAGCCAAGATTGCAACACTGCACTCCAGCCTGGGTGACAGAACGAGATTCTGTTTCCAAAAAAAAAAAAAAAAGCAGCGGGGAAAGAAAGAAGAAAACAACCCCAACCCTCCTGTCTTTCTTTTTTTTTTTTTTTTTTTTTTTGAGACGGAGTTTCACTCTTGTTACCCAGGCTGGAGTGCAATGGCGCGATCTCGGCTCACCGCAACCCCTGCCTCCTGGGTTCAGGCAATTCTCCTGCCTCAGCCTCCCGAGTCGCTGGGATTACAGGCACGCACCACCATGCCCAGCTAATTTTTTGTATTTTTAGTAGAGACGGGGTTTCACCATGTTGACCAGGATGGTCTCGATCTCTTGACCTCGTGATCCACCCGCCTCGGCCTCCCAAAGTGCTGGGATTACAGGCTTGAGCCACCGCGCCCGGCCCCCGCTCCTGTCTTTCTAAGCAATCAACAAAACAGTAAGTGGATTGCAAACGACCACATGGGTGGCGATTTCATCAGTATCCTCACTCCTGCACACCTTTCGATGAATCCAACTTTCTGCCCTGAGGAATTCACTCACTAGGAAGTCTGTCAAAGGCAGGGAGCCATGGTTGCAAAGCATGGCATCTGGAAGCCTCGTAGTGACAGAAGAGATCTATGATTTGACTGTGGTGTTGCTGGTGACGTGAATTTACACATGGGAGAAAACTGTGTGGAATTATATATGCACACCCAAATGAGCACGTGTAAACTGGTAAAATGTGGCCGGGTACTGTGGCTCATTCTTGCAATCCCAGCACTTTGGGTGGCTGAGGCGGGTGGATGACCTCAGGTCAGGAGTTCGAGACAAGCCTGGTCAACATGGAGAAACCCCATCTCTACTAAAAATACAAAAATTAGCCAGGCGTAGTGGCATGTGCCTGTAGTCCCAGCTACTCGGGAAGCTGAGACAGGAGAATTGCTTGAACCTGGGAGATGGAGGTTGCAGTGAGCCAAGATCACACCACTGCATGCCAGCCTGGGCAACAAAGTGAGACTCCGTCTCAAAAAAAAAAATTGCTGGCTGGGCGATGGCTCACACCTGTAATCCCAGCACTTTGGGAGGCCAAGGCAGGTGGATCATTTGAGGTCAGGAGTTTGAGAGCAGCCTGGCCAACATGGCAAAACCCTGGGAGGTGGAGGTTGCAGTGAGCCGAGATCTGCACTCCAGCCTGGGCGACAGAGCAAGACTGTCTCAAAAAAAAAAAAAAAAAAAGATGGCTGGGTGTGGTGGCTCATGCCTGTAATCCCAGCACTCTGGGAGGCCGAGGCGGGCGGATCACAAGGTCAGGAGATTGAGACCATCCTGGCCAACATGGTGAAACCCCGTCTCTACTAAAATACAAAAATTAGCTGGGCATGTGGTGAGTGTCTGTAGTCCCAGCTACTCAGGAGGCTGAGGCAGGGGAATCACTTGAACCCAGGAGGCCGAGGTTGTAGTGAGCCGAGGTCGTGCCACTGCACTCCAGCCTTGGCAACAGAATGAGACTCTGTCTCAAAAAAAAAAAAAAAAAAAAAGGCGGGGGGTAAAATGTGAGTCCACTGCACCCAAGTCCGTTTCCCGGTTTTTATGCTCACTACGTGGGTCCTCACCGTACTTTGTTTTCATTGCTTTGGCAACTTCCTGTGAATCTATAATTATTTCAAAATACAAAGTTACAAGAAAACAAAAACCAACCGGCAGGAGTGCTTGGAGAGGTTTGAGGGATCCTATTTAAAACAAATAAAACGGGGTGTGTTTATTTTGATTCTCAAGCAAAGAATAAGCCAGTAGCTGTTTGCAGGCTCCCGGGCGGCTGGCGACGTTTTCCCCTGCAATTAGCATGCTGGTTATTAACCATGTATGCTAATTACAGATAACTAGCCAGCTGATTACAGCCCCAAAGCAGCTAGTGAATAGTGATGGTTAACCTATCAGCTAGCCTCTCCCCGCCCTTGAGGATTTTTTTTTGAGACGGAGTTTCCTTCTGTTACCCTCGCTGGAGTGCAATGACTCGATCTCTGCTCAGTGCAACCTCCACTTCCTGGGTTCAAGCGATGCTCACTCCTCAGCCTCCCGAGTAGCTGGGACTACAGGCATCTGCCACCACACCCAGCTAATTTTTTTGTATTTTTAGTAGAGACAGGGTTTCACTATGTTGCCCCGGCTGGTCTTGAACTCTTGACTTCAAATGATCCACCCACCTCAGCCTCCCAAAGTGCTGGGAGGACAGGCGTGAGTCACCGCTTCCAGCCAGGATGGCTTTTTAATCTCACGAGGATTTCCCCCTTCAGAACCTACCTCCACCAGCTGGGTGGATTCCCTGGGTTTTTTTCCTTATTCCCTCTCTGTTTTTTAGAGACAGGGTCTCACCCTGTTGCTCAGGCTGGAGTGTGGTGGTACAGTCATGGCTCACTGCAGCCTCCAACTCCTGGGCTCAAACGATCATCCCACCTTAGCCTCCCTTGGTAGCTGGGACCACCATGCCCAGGTGACTTTAAAAAGTATTTTTGTGGAGATGGGCTCTTACTTTGTTACCCAGGCTGTTAACTCAGGCCTTAAGCAATCCTCTTGCCTCAGCCTCCCAAAGTGCTGTATTACAGGCATGAGCCACCATGCCTGGCCGGATTTCACTTTCTAACTGCCAAGGAGGACCCCATATACTTGGAGGGTGAATCCAGAACACCAACTCCAGGAGGGAAGAGATTACTGTCTGCTTTGTTCGCTGATCCGAGGACAGTATCCAGCTATTTGGGAGGCTGAGGCAGGACTGCTTCAGACCAGAAGTTGGAGACCGGCCTAGGGCACTGGCAAGATCCCTTGTCTAAAAAATACAGGGCATGGCATTCTCAGGCCTCTGCCTCCCCCAGGAGGAATTCAGACACCTGGCCGTCCATTTATTATTATTATTATTAATAATTATGTATCCCTCTTGTTGCCCAGGCTGGAGTGCAATGGTGCTATCTCAGCTCACTGCAACCTCCACCTCCCGAGTTCAAGCAATTCTCCCACCTCATCCTCCTGAGTAGCTGAGGTTACAGGTGCCCGATATCACGCCCAGCTAATTTTTGTATTTTTAGTAGAAACAGGTTTTCACCATGTTGGCCAGGCTGGTCTTGAACCACTGACCTCAGGTGATCATCCGCCTGCCTCAGCCTCCCAAAGTGTTGGAATTACAGGCATAAGCCATTGAGCCCGGCCACTGTCAGATGCAGGGATCGTCCCCAAGACCCCCGACGACTGACGGCGAGACGGGAGCCTGGAGGGGTGCTGTTCACAGCTGGGTGGAGCTGGTGCATGCCACCCTTACCTGTCAGGGTGTACTCTGTCTGCCGGATGCCCTCGATGACCATCCAGGGCTGGTCCTCCTTGAGGCGGGGTGGGCCCTCGAAGTTCGTCCGCCGGTATTCCAGCACGTAGTGGTCGATCTTGCTGTCCTCGTCCGGCATGCGCCACACCAGGGTCACACAGTTATCTGCCACCAGGGACTCGGCCAGGTCGATCACCGGCGCACTGGGCACTGCCCAGGACGGAAGGGAGAGGGGGGTCAGGGTTCTGTGCCTGGTGCCAGGGGCAGGGGGCTTGCTGCAGCCCCACCCAAACACACAATTAACAATTTTGGGGGCATGGCCACAATGGGGTTCCACGTTTGGCGTTGGAGACTCTTTTTTTTCTTTTGAGATGGAGTCTTGCTCTTGTCACTGGAGTGTAGTGTCCTGATCTTGGCTCACTGCAACCTCTGCCTCCTGGGGTCAAGCGATTCTCCTGCCTCTGTCTCCCGAGTAGCTGGGATGAGAGGCGTGCACCAGCAAGCCTGGCTAATTTTGTATTTTAGGAAAGATAGGGGTTTAACCATATTGGCCAGGGTGGTCTCAAACTCCTGACCTCAGGCGATCTGCTCTCCTCAGCCTCCAAAAGTGCTGGTATTACAGGTGTGAGCCACTGTGCCCGGCCGTGGAGACTCTTGAAGTTTCCACCAAGGGGTAGGGGGAGGGCTGAGCTTTCTCAGGATTCCATCATTTAGAGGCAGAATTATTCCAAATTCTCTACCAATGAGAGATGTGGCTTTCTTTGGGGCTGCATCATAGACAGTGTGGGGTTTCAGCCCATTTCTCCCCAGGGGAGTGGCCTTCTCAGGGCTCCAACCCTCAGGACAGGGTTTTCCCAGAAGCTACCACGTAGTAGGCGGGCCCTTCCCATGGCTCTTTCCACAGGCAAGGTCTCATGAGGACTCCACTCCCCCAGGACACAGTACTCTCGGGGCTCCACCCCTGGAGACAGGGTTTTCCCAGGATGCCACTACCCAGTGGGTGGGGTCTCCTCATGGCTCCACCCAGGGGTGGGGCTTCATGAGGACTCCAGTCCCCCTTAGGACACGTTATTCTCAGGGTTCCAACCCTAGGGACAGGTGTATTTTCCCACCTGGCAGTGTTAGGGGGGCTTCTCATAGCTCCACCCAGGGGCGGGGCTTGATGAGGACTCCACCCACATAGGGCGTGACATTCTCAGGCCCCGCCTCCCTCAGGCAGAATCCAGACACCTGGCCGTCCACCTTACTTCAGGTCCTGTTTCAGGGCCTCCTAGCCCCCCGGGCCATTCCCCTGAAGTCCTGGCCCTCCAGTGCATGCCCCTCTCACCAGGCAGGAACTTGAGCGCCTGCAGCATCTGCCGCTCCTGCGCGAAATCCACCATGAGGTGACTCATGTTATCACTGACCTTCGCTTTCAATGACAGCCGGAAGGCAGGGGCCATGGTCACTCTGTGGGGAAAAAGGTGGCAAACGTTTTCGGGGGGGATCAGGCTGGATCATCTGTGGTACGGGGAGGCCCCTCCCTGGGCACCTGTCCAGGGCTCTGGACTGAGACACCCTCACCAGGCAGCCCCTGTCTTCACCCCAGGGGCAGGGCAGTGGGGTGGGGCCAGACCCCAGCTTCTTACCCGTCTTTGATTTGCTTGGCAGCCTAGAGAGAGGGACAGAACAACATTCAAAGATTTGTTTTTTTGGTTTTTTTTTTTTGAGACAGGTTCTTGCTCTGTTGCCCAGGCTGGAGTGTACTGGCTTGATCTCAGCTCACTGAAACCTCCGCCTCCCAGGTTGAAGCGATTCTCCTGCCTCAGCCTCCCGAGTAGCTTGGATTACAGGCGCCCACCACCACACCCAGTCAATTTTTTGTATTTTTATTTTTATATTCATTTTTTTTTTTTTGAGAGGGAGTTTCACTCATGTTACCCAGGCTGGAGTGCAATGGCGCGATCTCGGCTCACCGCAACCTCCGCCTCCTGGGTTCAGGCAATTCTCCTGCCTCAGCTTCCTAAGTAGCTGGGATTACAGGCACGCACCACCATGCCCAGCTAATTTTTTGTATTTTTAATAGAGACGGGGTTTCACCATGTTGACCAGGATGGTCTCGATCTCTTGACCTCGTGATCCACCCGCCTCGGCCTCCCAAAGTGCTGGGATTACAGGCTTGAGCCACCGTGCCCGGCCAATTTTTTGTATTTTTAGAGAGATGGGGTTTCAACATTTGGGCCAAGCTGACCCAGGTGATCCACCCACCTAGGCCTCCTAAAGTGCTACAATTACAGACGTGAGCCACCATGCCTCGCCTTTTTTTTTTTTTTTGAGACTGAGTCTTGCTCTTGTCACCCAGGCTGGAGTACAATGGCATGATCTTGACTCACTGCAACCTTGACCTACCGGGTTCAAGCAATTCTCCTGCCTCAGCCTCCTGAGTTGCTGAGATTACAGGTATCCGCCACCACGCCCGGCCTATTTTTTGTATTTTTAGAGTGGGATTCACCATGTTGGCCACACTGGTCTCAAACTCCTGACCTCAGGTGATGCACCTGCCTCAGCCTCCTAAAGTGCTGGGATTACAGGCGTGACCCACTGTGCCCAGCCCAAAGATTTGTTTCTACCAAATCATAAAGCCACAGACAGGAAGACTGAGGCCTAGGCAGGAAGGCATTTGCCCCAGCACTGGAGGCAAACCCCGTGATTTTCCCCCTTCTTGACTGTGCCCTGAAGATGGAGGATGGCCAAGACAGGCTCCTGTCCCCACCCCAACCTCCTGCCCACACGCAGTCCAGACAGCTGGCAAATTCAGTAAATAAAACTACAGGATACCCAGTTAAATTGGCATTTCAGGCTGGGCAAGGTGGTTCATGCCTGTAATCTCAGCACTCTGGGAGGCCTAGGCAGGCAGATCATGAGGTCAGGGGTTCGAGACCAGCCTGCTGCCCGACACCACACCAGACTTTTTTTTTTTTTTTTTTTTGAGATGAGTGTCACTCTGTCACCCAGGCTGGAGGACAATGGTGCCATCTCGGCTCACTGCAACCTCCACCTCCTGCGTTCAAGTGATTCTCCTACCTCAGCCTCCCAAGTAGCTGAGATTACAGGTGCCTACCCCTATGCCCAGCTAATTTTTGTATTTTTAGTAGAGACGGGGTTTCACCATGTTAGTCAGGCAGGTCTGGAACTCCCGACCTGAGGTGATCTGCCCGCCTCAGCCTCCCAAAGTGCTGGGATTACAGGCGTGAGCCACCACGCCCAGCTTAATTTTTGTATTTTCTTTTTTTTTTTTTGATACGGAGTCTTGCTCTGTCGCCAGGTTGGAGCGCAGTGGCACAGTCTCGGCTTACTGCAACCTCCACCACCTCCCGGGTTCAAGCAATTCTTCTGCCTCAGCCTCCCGAGTAGCTGGGACTACAGGTGCATGCCAAACACCCGGCTAATTTTTGTATTTTTAGTAGAGACGGGGTTTCACCATGTTGGCCAGGATGGTCTCGATCTCTTGACCTCGTGATCCACCCGCCTCGGCCTCCCAAAGTGCTGGGATTACAGGCGTGAGCCACCGCGCCCGGCCAATTTTTGTATTTTCAATAGAGACAGGGTTTAACCATCTTGGCCAAGCTGGTCTTGAACTCCTGACCTCGTGATCCACCCGCCTCAGCCTTGCAAAGTGCTGGGATCACAGGCGTGAGCCACCGCGCCCAGCCAGGCACACTATTCTTTACCCGGCAGCATCAGAGGTGCTCACCTGAGGAAAGTCCTCACTGTCCATGGCCTGCAGAGTCTGGTTGGCCGTCTCTAGAAGCTCCTCAGAGCTCTCCAGGGCCCGCGTGCAGGCAGCCAGCTGGTTCTGTGGACACCAGGCACACAAAGAGGAGACAAGTCACTCTACTGCCTCAGGCCCCCCAAGGGCTCCTCACCCCCTTCGGGGTCCAGGGTACCATGCCCTTCTCGAACTCCAGGTGGGAGATGGATGTTGGAGCCTCAAGGGCCCCATCAAATTGGGCCAGGCTCTTGGGAGTATAGAAGTAAACCCTGGAAATCCCTTCCTTAAACACTCACAAGAGTTTGGGTGGGTGGTTCACGCCTGTAATTCCAGTACTTTGGGAGGCCAAGGCGGGAGGATCACCTGAGGTCAGGAGTTCAGGACTATCCTGGCCACCATGGTGAAACCCCATCTCTACTAAAAGTGGAAAAACAAGGCTGGGCATGGTGGCTCACGCCTGTAATCCCAGCACTTTGGGAGGCCAAGGTGGGCGGATCACAAGGTCAGGAGTTTGAGACCAGCCTGGCCAATATGGTGAAACCCTGTCTCTACTAAAATTACAAAAAAAATCTGCCAGGCATGGTGGTGGCGGGTGCCTGTAATTCCAGCTACTCAGGAGACTAAAACAGGAGAATCACTTGAACCCGGGAGGCAGGGGTTGTAGTGAGCTGAGATTATGCCATTGCACTCCAGCCTCGGTGACAAGAATGAAACTCCATCTCAAAAAAACAAACAGACACACAAAAATTAGCTGGGCATGGTGGCGGGTGCTTGTAATCCCAGATACTCTGGAGGCTCAGGTAAGAGAATCACTTGAACCTGGTAGGAGAAGGTTGCAGTGAGCTGAGATTGCACCACTGCACCCCAGCCTGGGCAAGAGAGCGGGACTCTGTCTCAGAAAAACAAACCAAAAACTCCCATGAGCTAGGAACAGGGGCTCACGCCTGTAATTCCAACACTTTGAGAGGCCAAGGCAGGAGGATTGCTTGAGCCCAGGAGTTCCAGACTAGCCTAGACAACATAGTGAAAACCAGTCTCCACCAGAAAATACAAAAACTAGCTGGGTGCGGTGGCCCGCTCCTGCAGTCCCAGCTACTTGGGAGGCTGAGGCGGGAGAATCGCTTGAGCCTGAAAGGTGGAGCCTCCAGTGAGCCAGGATTGCACCACTGCATTCCAGTCTGGGTGACAGAACAAGACTCTGTCTCAAAACACAAACAAACCGAAAACTCACATTCCCAGGCCACACCCAGGCTTCTGGGCTCCTGTTCCTTCTGGGACAGGAATCTGCCATGTCAGGAGTTGCCCAGGAGGTCTGGATGCAGCCTGAGTGACCCCAGCTTGGAGTCTGAGTCAGAGCCCATGGAAACCACGGAATGTGTTTGAGTGGGGGTGATGCCTTCAGATCTAGGGGACCAGTGGGAAGGAGTGAGAAACTGGTGGCGCTGAGGGAAGACAGGAGGGTGAAGATCTGAGCTAGACATGGGGGCACCATGATGGAAAGGAGATTCAGAGAGAGCACAGGTGGGCCAGGTGAGCTGGCTCATGCCTGTAATCCCAGCACGTTGGGAGGCTGAGACAAGAGGATGACCTGAGGTCAGTAGTTCAAGACCAGCCTGGACAACACAGTGAAACCCCATCTCTACTAAAAATATGAAAATTAGCCTAGCATGGTGGCAGGTTCCTGTAATTGCAGCTACTCAGGAGGCTGAGGCAGGAGAATCACTTGAACCCGAGAGGCGGAGGTTGCAGTGAACCAAGATCGTGCCACTGCACTTCAGCCTGGATGACGGAGTGAGACCTCTGTCTCAAAAATAAAGAGAGAGCACAGGTAGATGTCAGGTTGATGAGTCCATGGACAGGGAGGGGCCAGGGGAGAGATCAGAAACTCAACAGCTCCCAGTTTTGGAGAAAGATGCCCAGGCCACCTATGCTCTGTTGAGTGGGAAAGGCGGGAGGGGAGGAGGATGCCCCCAACCCTCACCTGCAGCTCGTAGGTACGGCTGGCACGGTCCTGTTTTATCTTCATAAGCATGCCTTCTTTCAGCTCCTCCAGGAGGGAGAAGAGGGACTGGAACTCCGCTTCGAGGTCTTCTTCCACCTTCGCCGAGTTCGCCTGGCTCGAAACAGCCAGGATTGGCCAAAGCCCATGTACAGAGGGGGAAACTGAGGCCTCCCACAGGTATCAACAGCAATGGGCCAGTTCCTACAGCTGCATCCTGTGCCTCCCTCCACCCGCTGCCCCAGGACTCCCCCAGGACTCCCCCACCGCCTTCACCTCCACATTCAACAGCATCTGTTTCAGGGAGTAGATAAAGCTCTGAATTTCTTCATTCTTCACGGCCAGTGTTGTGATGATCTTCCTCAGGGCCTCCTGCACCACCAGAAGTGTGGACACATACATGTGCATACACGTACACCCACATGTGCACACACACGTACACACGTGCACACACACGTGGCAGGCAGATGAGCCCCTCAGCCTGACCAGGCTCTTCCCTGTAGGGTCAGCGCCCCCCTACAGGGATCCAGAGAGAGCTATCAAGCTTGTGCACCAGCCAACAGGTGAAGCTCTGGACTGATACAACTCACCTATAGCAGCTGGGAGCCCTAAGCAACCCCATATTACAGGAGAGAAAACTGAGGCTCAAAGAGAACGTCTCAGGAAGGGAAACAACCCGGCCCCAAACCAGGCCTGCCCGAGCACAAAGGCTACAACCCGTCACCTGCAACCTGAAGGTGGGGCGCGAGGGGCCACCCTGGGGACAGAAAACCCCAGAGGAAAAGGATGCCTTTTGGAAAATGGGCTAACCTGGGGAAAGGGTTCTTGGTGGAAGGAAAAACCGTAGGGAAGTGGGATAGCCTGGGACAGGCTATCCACTGGGACAGGCTAGCCTCGCAACAGGGGTGAGCCAGGGAAGGGGAACCCCTGAGGATGGGGCCTACCTGGGGGAGAAGGATAAGCAAGAAAAAAGAAATTACCTGGGCAAAAAAGTGGAACCTGGGAGTCCGAAATGCGGGGCCCCTGGTAGGCGGGGAGGGGGCAGGGAGTCCTGGGGGAAGGGCAGGGGATTCTGGGAGGGAGGATCCCTCTCGGGGCCCCTTGCTCTGACCCACGCTTCCGACGGGCTCCTTTTCACAGGGGCAGGGTCGGTGGGGTCCGCACTGCGGAGCTGGCGTGGCGTCCTCCGGGGTGGGGCGGGGGCTGGGACGCCTGGTCCGCGGCCGGGAGGGCGGGCGTGGGGGATGGGGGTCCGGGCTGGGACTTGGATATTGGGTGGGTTGTGGGGAGTGTAGAGGGCACGAATCTGGCGCCAAGCCAACATGGGGGGGCGCTGCGTCCCAAACTAGAGTATGGGGGCTAAATCCCGGCGGGGTCGCGACGGGGTGGGGCCTCGGCCGCAGAGCAGCTGGGGCGGAGGCGTGGGGGGGCGCGCTGCGGTAACACCTGGTCCCCTCCCCCGCCCCCGACGCCCGGCCCCGCCCCGCCCCGTCCTACCCTCTGTTCTTCCATGGCTGCAGCCCAGGTCACTCCGGCCCGGCCCGCGGGCCCCGCGCACTCTGGGTCCCCAAGCTGCCTTTGCCGCGGCCGGTAGCCAATGGCCCGCCGAGCCCTCGCCGCCGCCGCGCCCCCGGTTAGCGCTCCATCACCGCGCGTACTGCGCAGGCGCGGCCGCCGCGGCCGCCTGGGAAATGTAGTTCCGCGCTGGGCTCGCCCAGAGCCCGCACGTCCAGCGCCTGGGGCTCACCGGGCGCTGTTGGTGGTAACATGTAAGCTGGAGAGAGCCCTGGATCAGAAGACAGGGGGCTCGACCCCCGGCCCTGCCGTGGGACCTCAGAATCATCTCTAGAGCTCCTGTGCCTCAGTTTCCCCACTTGTTCACCCACACATGTTATTCGTTGCTACTCAAATTGTCTAGCCCGCCTTCTCGTGCCTTGCATTTGCTGAAAATCTAAGGCTGTTGCCCAAGAGGGTGTTCAGCCTCTAATGCCTTCTTTCCATTTGTCCCTATGTTACAACTGAACTCCTATACACCCCACAAAGCCCCAGGCTCCAACAGCTCCTCCAGAAGTCTTCATGCCAGCCCAGGCACGGAAGCTAAGAATGTCTGTGTCCAGCTCTGGAAGGGCCTAGGGCCTAATCTATCCAGGGTCCCTCAGCAGAGGGAGGGGGGATGGGTGGAGCTTCAGAATGTTCTGGGGAGGGGAAGGAGTGGGCAGGGGAGGCTGGGAGGGTGTGTGTGTCTGCTGGGGACGTGAGGCACAGCCACCGCAGGGCCCTCCCTGTGGTCAGGAGGAACGCGGTGGATGATGTAGGCCTTCTGGGTCCCAGTGAGAAAGGAGGTCACTCTGCAGTTGAGTCTGAGAAGTTGAGGTCTGTGGGTTCGCCACCTCCTCCCAGAAGGCACTACAGAATCAGGGGTAGGGGGGTGCAGAGCTGTAAGGAACTCGAGCCCATGAACCTCCTCCACGGGACCCCCAAGCTTCTCCCAGGCCATGTAATAGGACCCAAAATTATGAACAGATATCTATTTCTCTGAACCGCAAAGGAAAACTTTATTATTATTATTATTTTTGAGATGGAGTCTCACTCTGTTGCCCAGGCTGGAGTGCAGTGGTGCGATCTCCGCTCACTGCAACCTCCACCTCCTGGGTTCAAGCGATTCTCCTGCCTCAGCCTCCTGAGTAGCTGGGATTACAGGCGCCTGCTACCACGCCCAGCTAATTTTTGTCTTTTCGGTAGACACGGGGTTTCACCAAGTTGGTCAGGATGGTCTTGAACTCCTGACCTCATGATCATCCTGCCTCAGCCTCCCAAAGTGCTGGCATTACAGGCATGAGTCACTGAACCCATCTTTTTTTTTTTTTTTTTTTCCAGAGACAAGGACTCACTCTGTTGCCCAGGCTGGAGTGCAGTGGCGCAATCATGACTTATTACAGCCTCCAACTTCTGGGCTCAAGTGATCCTCCTGCCTCAGCCTCCCTAGTAGCTGGGACCACAGGCATGCACCACCACCCTGGGCTGTTTTCTGTTTGTTTGTTTGAGACAGGGTCTCACTCTGTAGCCCAGGCTGGACTACAGTGGCAGGATCCCGGCTCATTGTAATCTCTGCCTCCCCGGTTCAAGCAATTTTCCTGTCTCAACCCCCCTGACTAGCTGGGATTACAGGTGCCCGCCACTAGGCCCAGCTAATTTTTGTATTTTTAGTGGGGATGGGGTTTCGCCATGTTGGCTATGCTGGTCTCGAACTCCTGACCTCAGGTGATCCACCCTCCTCAGCCTCCCAAAGTGATTACAGGCATGAGCCACTGTGCCCAGCCTGTATCTTTTTTTTTTTTTTTTTTTTAATAGAGATGGGGTCTCCCTGTGTTACCCAGGCTGGTCTCAAACTCCTGATCTCAGACGATCCTCTTGCCTCAGCCTCCCAAAGTCCTGGGATTACAGGTGTGAGCTGTAGTGCCCAATCAAAAAAAAGGTATTTTGGGAACAAAACAACCGAGGTAAGGACCCTGTCATTTAACTGCTCAGGCTTATGCTGACTGACCCTCCCCCACAAAGTCACCTGCTCTCTCATTGTGTCTTCCTGTACCCAGATGTGTTTATGTAGAGCCTTCCAGAAAGATCACAGGGGTGCATTCCCGCCACTCACCTAAGTACATTGCCTGCCTGCCTTTCTTTTTCTTCTTTCTTTTGTTCTTTCTTCTTCTCCTCCTTCTTCTTCTTCTCCTTCTTCTTCTTCTTCTTCTTCTTCTTCTTCTCTCTGTCTCTCTCTCACACACACACACACACACACACACACACACACACACACACACACACAGTTGGAGTGCAGTGGCATAATCTCAGCTCTCTGCAACTTCCACCTCCCAGGTTCAATCCATTCTCCTTCCTCAGATTCCTGAGTAGCCGGGACTAGAAGCACCAACCACCACGTCCACCTAATTTTTTTTTTTTTTTTTTTGTTTTTTTTTTGTTTTTTTTTTAGATGGGGTTTCGCTCTCGTTACCCAGGCTGGAGTGCAATGGCGCGATCTCGGCTCACCGCAACCTCCGCCTCCTGGGTTCAGGCAATTCTCCTGCCTCAGCCTCCTGAGTAGCTGGGATTACAGGCATGTGCCACCATGCCCAGCTAATTTTTTGTATTTTTAGTGGAGACGGGGTTTCACCATGTTGACCAGGATGGTCTCGATCTCTTGACCTCGTGATCCACCCGCCTCGGCCTCCCAAAGTGCTGGGATTACAGGCTTGAGCCACTGCGCCCGGCTTAATTTTTGTATTTTTAGTAGAGACAGGGTTTCATCATGTTGGCCAAGCTGGTCTTGACCTCGGATGAGCCACCTGCCTCAGCTTCCCAAAGTGCTGGGATTACAGACGTGAGCCATGTCGCCCAGCCCGTACACTGTCTTTCAGATAGAAAACGCATTGGGGAAACTGAGGCACACAGTTGCAGGAAGTGGAGCCCTCAGCAGCCTGGAACGCCGGACGTCTGCTGTCTGGCCCTGGGTGTCACATCTGCCTCTGCAGCAGGAGGCGGAGATTGTGGCAGGAAGTCTGTGAACTGGGAGGGGGAGAGGGGGCCTGATGGGCCAGGAACGGGGTCCCCAGGCATGATGCTTGTCCTCCTGGTGCAGCTCTGGGGTGAGTACTTGGGCCTCCCTCCCCTCCACACCCCCCTCTTGCTGTCATCCCCTGCTGACTGCTCCCCAGCTCAGAGCCCCCCTAAACTTCAGTCTCTCCTCTCTGCCAGATAAGGCCACCTCCCTCTGAGGGAGTCTCGGTAATGAGACTCAGAACATTACCAGGGCTGGAGGATTAAGGAAGCATCCTCTGAGGAGGCCCCTAGGAGACAGGCTGACCCTTGCCCTGCACACCGGCCTGGCCTGGCCTCTCTGCTCTCCACCCTCTGCAAGCCTTTAGCTGCCTCCCTTCGCTCAAGCCTGGGGGCCTAACTTTCTCTGTTTCCCCAATGGGAAGCCTGGATCCGACCTTCAGGCCTTTGCAGCTGCTGTTCCAGCTGCCTGATGCCCTTCCCGGATCTCATGTCTCCATCCTCATCTGCAATTGCATCTCAGATGCCAGGAACTTGCCATAACCTCACCTTCTGCGGGGGTCTAACAGACACGTCAGACGCCTCCGGGCCAAAAGCAAACTTTCCACTCCAGCGGCACCTCCCTCTGTGTTTACAATTAAGGACAAAGGCCGGCTGGGCGTGGTGGCTCACGTCTGTCATCCCAGCACTTTGGGAGGCCGAGACGGGTGGATCACGAGGTCAAGAGATAGAGACCATCCTGGTCAACATGGTGAAACCCCGTCTCTACTAAAACTACAAAAAATTAGCTGGGCATGGTGGTGCGTGCCTGTAATCCCAGCTACTCAGGAGGCTGAGGCAGGAGAATTGCCTGAACCCAGGAGGCGGAGGTTGCGGTGAGCCGAGATCGCGCCATTGCACTCCAGCCTGGGTAATATGAGTGAAACTCCATCTCAAAAAAAAAAAAAAATAAAAAAAAAAAAGGACAAAGGCTATTGCCCTTCACACATTTCCTCAGGCGAAAACCTCCATTCCTCCTTCCCTCTCCCCCAGCTCTAGCTGCTAGCACTGTTTTTGTTGTTGTTCATTTATTTTTGTTTTTTAGAGATGGGTCTCACTATGTTGCCCAGGCTGGTCTTGAACTCCTGGCCTCAGGCAATCATCCAGTCTTGACCTCCTGAAGTGCTGGGATAACAGGCGTGAGCCGCCATGCCCAACCAAGATCTTTTTTTTTTTTTTTTGAGACGGAGTGTTACTCTGTTGCCCAGGCTGGAGTGCAGTGGTGCGATCTCAGCTCACTGCAACCTCCGCCTCCTGGGTACAAGCAATTCTCCTGCCTCAGCCTCCCAAATAGCTGGACTACAGGCGCATACCACCTCGTCTGGCTAATTTTTTGTATTTTTTTTTTTTTTTTTTTGAGACGGTGTTTCACTCATGTTACCCAGGCTGGAGTGCAATGGCGCGATCTCGGCTCACCGCAACCTCCGCCTCCTGGGTTCAGGCAATTCTCCTGCCTCAACCTCCTGAGTAGCTGGGACTACAGGCACGCACCACCACGCCCAGCTAATTTTTTGTATTTTTAGTAGAGACGGGGTTTCACCATGTTGACCAGGATGGTCTCGATCTTTTGACCTCGTGATCCACCCGCCTCTGCCTCCCAAAGTGCTGGGATTACAGGCTTGAGCCACTGCGCCCGGCCTGTATTTTTTTTTTTTAGTAGAGATGGGGTTTTACCGTTTTAGCCAGGATGGTTTTGATCTGCTGACCTCATGATCTGCCCGCCTTGGCCTCCCAAAGTGCTGAGATTATAGGACTGAGCCACCATGTCCGACCAAGATCTTTTTATGACAATGTAAATTGGAGGCTGAGGCAGGTGGATCGCTTGAGGTCAGGAGTTCCAGACCAACCTGGCCATTCTGGTGAAATCCTGTCTCTACTGAAAATACAAAAATTAGCCGGGTGGGGTGGCAGGTGCCTGTAATCCCAGCTACTCAGGAGGCTGAGCCACAAGAATTGTTTGAACCTGGGAGGCAGAGGTTGCAATAAGCCGAGATCACGCCACTGCACTCCCACCTGGGTGACGGCGTAAGACTCTTGTCTCAAGAAAGCCCCAAAAACTTAAATTGGACTGTCTTCCCTGCTTCCTGATTTCCCATCACACTTAGATTCAAAGATAAACCGCTTAACTTCCCCCACCTCCCCACACCACCCCAAGGCTACAGGGTGGTGACCAACCTGTCTTCCTTCCCTCCTTCCTCTCTCCCACTCCTCACTCTGCTCCAGCTGCACGGGCCTCCTGGCCGTTCCTCAAACACGCCAGACACAGTCCTGCCCCAGGACCTTTGCATGGGCTGTGCCCTCTGCCCGGAAAGCGCTTACCCCTAACATCTTCCTTCAACAGTTGGTACCCCTTTCGATTAAGATCTCAGCTCAGGCTGGGCACGGTGGTATGTGCTTATAATCCCAGCAATTTGGGAGGCTGAGGTGGGAGGATCACATGAGACCAGAAGTGTTTTGTTTGAGACAGAATCACGCTCTGTCACCCAGGCTGGAGTGCAGTGGCGTGATCTCAGCCCACTGCAACGTCCACCTTCCGGGTTCAAGCGATTCTCCTGCCTCAGCCTTCCCAGTAGCGGGGACTACAGGTTCCTGCCACCAGGATTATATATATATATTTTTTTTTTTAATTTTTTTTTTTTTTTTTTTGAGACAGAGTTGCATTCCTGTTGCCCAGGTTGGAGTGCAATGGTGTGATCTTGGCTCACGGAAACCTCTGCCTCCCGGGTCTAAACGATTCTCCTGCCTCAGCCTCCCAAATAGCTGAGATTACAGGCATGTGCCACAATGCCCAGCTAATTTTATATATTTAGTAGTGACGAGATCTCTTCATGTTGGTCAGGCTGGTCTCGAACTCCCGACCTCTGGTGATCTGCCTGCCTTGGCCTCCCAGAGTGCTGGGATTACAGGCATGAGCCACTGCACCTGGCCGCTCGGATAATTTTTGTATTTTTAGCAGAGACAGGGTTTCAACATTATGGCCAGGCTGGTCTTGAACTCCTGAGCTCAAGCGATTTACCTGCCTTGCCCTCCCAAAGTGCTGGATTACAAGTGTGAGCCACTGCACCCAGCCCATGAGCCCAGGAGGCTGAGGCTGCAGGGCGCTATGCTGGTGCCCCTGTACTCCAGACTGGGCAGCAGAGTGAGAGGGAGACTTAAAAATGTGTATATATATGGAGTCTCGCTCTGTTGCCCATGCTAGAGTGCAGTGGCATGGTCTAAAAAACAACAAAAACAAGGCCGGGCGCGGTGGCTCAAGCCTGTAATCCCAGCACTTTGGGAGGCCGAGGCGGGTGGATCACGAGGTCAAGAGATCGAGACCATCCTGGTCAACATGGTGAAACCCCGTCTCTACTAAAACTACAAAAAATTAGCTGGGCATGGTGGCGCGTGCCTGTAATCCCAGCTACTCAGGAGGCTGAGGCAGGAGAATTGCCTGAACCCAGGCTGGAGTGCAATGGCG
>NW_022437017.1:7010235-7015610 GCF_009761245.1 Sapajus apella
AAAAAAAAAAAAAAAAAAAAAAAAAAAAAAACGCCGATCACGGCTCACATATATGATCCCAGCACTTTGGGAGGCGTACGTGGGAGAATCACTTGAGGCCAGGAGTTCAACACCAGCCTGGGCAACAAAGCAAGACCCCAACCTCTACCAGAAAAAAAAAAAAGCCAGGCATAGTGGTGTATGCCCGTAGTCCCAGCTACTTAGGAGGCTGAGGCAGGAGGATTACTTGAGCCCATGAGTTTGACGCTGCTGTGATGGTGCCGCTACACTCCAGTCTAGACTACAGAGCCAGACCCCAACTCTTAAAAAAAAACAAAAAGTCACCACTGCAGGGAGGTCTTCCCTGATTACTGTCAATGAGGAGATGTCCCTTGACCTCACTGTTGTGTTCTTGACTGCTCCCGTTCCTTCCCCAATTACAGTTATCTTTTAATGACTTCCTGTGTCTCTCTTGGCCCAGACTGCCAGCTTCCAAAGGGCAGGGATTTTCGTCTGTTTTGGTCACCCCTGCGTCTGTGTTCCCCACACCCAGCAGAGGGCCTGGTGCATGCTAGGCAATCTTTGTGTAGCTGAGTACTGGAGGCTATCTCAGAATTCCACAAGCTCTGAGCGACTTATACCCATTTTACAGTTGGGGCTGTTGAGCCTCTGCGAGATGTGACCTTCCAAAGGTCATAGAGACAGTGAAGTTCTTCGGGTTTTTTAATGTTTAATTTTTAGAGACAGGGTGTTACTTTGTTACCCAGGGTGGAGTGCAGTGGTGCGAACATAGCCCACCCCAGCCTCAAACTCCTGGGCTCAAGTGACTGCCTCACTTCAGTCCACCACAGACAGCTACTTTTTTTTTTTTTTTTTTTTTTTGAGACTCCAGCCCAGGCTGGAGGGCAGTGGTGTGATCTCGGCTCACGGCAGCCTCCGCCTCATGGGTCCCGATTCAAGCAATTCTCCTGCCTCAGCCTCCCAAGTAGCTGGGATTACAGGCACCAGGCACCCACCAGCATGCCCAGCTAATTTTTGTATTTTTAGTAGAGACGGGGTTTCACCATGTTGGCCAGGATAGTCTCAATCTCTTGATCTCGTGATCTGCCTGTCTCGGCTCCCAAAGTGCTGGGATTACAGGCGTGAGCCACCGCGCCCGGCTGCTACTTTTTAATTACTGATTGTAGAGGCGAGGTTTTGTTCTGTTCCCAGGCTGGTCTGGAACTCCTGGGCTCAAGGGATCCTCCCACCTCGGCCTCTCAAAGCGCTGGGACTACAGGCATGAGCCACTGCACCCAGCTTAGACAAATGGGTTGTTTGTTTGTTTTTAAGACCAAGTCTCGCTCTGTTGCCCAGGCTGGAGCGCAATGGTACGATCTCAGCTCACTGCAACCTCCACCTCCTGGGTTCAAGTGGTTCTCCTGCTGTTGAGCCTCCTGAGTAGCTGGGATTACAGGCGTGTGCCATCACGGCCGGCTAACTTTTGTATTTTGAGTAGAGACGGGGTTTCACCATGTTGACCAGGCTAGTCTGAAACTCCTGACCTCAGGTGATCCACCCATCTCAGCCTCCCAAACTACTGGGATTACGGGCGTGAGCCACCACGCCCAGCCGACAAGTGGGGTCTCAAACCCAGACTGTGGGCTCCCTCGGGGAGTGAGTCACACAGCCTCACACGCACACACTGAGAAAGGTCAACTCCATTTCTTCTGTCCTCAGCCCTGCAAGGAGCCTCAAGCCTGCGCGTGCAGCAGGGGCCCCAGCGGCTGCAGGTGAGGCAGGGCAGTCAGGCGACCCTGGACTGCCACGTGGACCAGGCGCCGGCCTGGGAACGGCTCCGTGTTGTGTGGACCAAGGATGGGAATGTCACGTGCCAGCCGTACATCACCAATGGTCACCTCAGCCAGGGGCTCTGTGGGCCCCAGGGACGACTCTCCTGGCAGGCACCCAGCCACCTCACCCTGCGGCTGGACCCTGTGAGCCCCAGCCACAGCGGAACCTACGTGTGCAAGGCGATCATAGAGATTCCTGACTTGGAGAAGGCTGAGGGCAATGGAACTTGGCTCTCGGTGGACCCAGGTACCGGAACCAGCGGAGAGAGGGTGGGGCGGTGCAGAGTATCCGAGAACCCTTTTTGTTTGAGACGGAGTCTCACTCTGTTGCCAGGCTGGAGTGCCGTGGCGCAGTCTCTGCTCACTGCAACCTCCGCCTCCTGGGTTCAAGTGATTCCCCTGCCTCAGCCTCCCGAGTAGCTGGGATTATAGGCACGCACCACCATGCCCAGCTAGTGTGTGTGTGTGTGAGAGAGAGAGAGAGAGAGAGAGAGAGAGAGAGAGTGTGTGTGTGTGTGTGTGTGTGTGTGTGTGTTTTGTGTTTTTTTAGTACAGAAGAGGTTTCACTGTGTTAGCCAAGAAGGTCTCGATCTCCTGACCTCGTGATCTGCCCGCCTGGGCCTCCCAAAGTGCTGGGATTACAGGCATGAGCCACTGCGCCCGGCCAGATTCTAGAATCTTAAGATCTAGTCTTGAAACTCAAACTCCTAGAATCAAAAAACTAAAATTTTCCTTTCAAACTTTTTTTTTTTTTTTTTTTGGAGACCGAGTCTTGCTCTGTCATCCAGGCCTTGGAGCGCAGTGGCACTGTCTCGGCTCACTGCAACCTCCACCTCCCAGGTTCAAGAGATTCTCCTGCCTCAGCCTCCTGAGTAGCTGGGATTACAGGTGCTCACCACCTTGCCTGGCTAACCTTGTTTTGTTTTTGAGATGGAGTCTCACTCTGTCACCCAGGCTGGAGTGCAGTGGCACAATCTCGGCTCACTGCAGCCTCTGCCTCCCAGGCTCAAGCAATTCTCCTGCCTCAGCCTCCTGAGTAGCTGGATTACAGGTGTCCACCACTACGCCCAGCTAATTTTTTGTATTTTAGTAGAGACTGTGTCACCATGTTGGTTAGGCTGGTCTGGAACTCCTGACCTCAGGTGATCCGCCTGCCTCAGCCTCCAAAAGTGCTGGGATTACAGGTGTGAGCCGCTGCACCCGGCCAAATCCTAGAACCTTAAGACTTTTGAATCTCAAGGTCCTAGAAACAAAAAAACTGAATTCTTCATCTCGAGGTTTTTTTTTTTTTTAGACGGAGTTTCGCTGTTGTCATCCAGGCTGGAATGCCCTGGCATGATCTCAGCTCACTGCAACCTCCGCCTCCTGGGTTCAAGCATTTCTCCTACCTCAGCCTCTCGAGTGGCTGGGATTACAGGTGTGGCCACCATGCCCAGCTAATTTTTCTGTACTTCTGGTAGAGATGGGGTTTTACCATGTTGGCCAGGCTGGCCTTGAACTCCTGACCTCAGGTGATCTGCCTCATTTGGCCTCCCAAAGTGCTGCCACTACAGGCGTGAGCCACCGTGCCCAGCCAGAATTTTGTAAAAATTTAGACTGTGTAAAAACAGAATCCTGGCTGGGCACAGTGGTGCACACCTGTAGTCCCAGCGCTTTGGGAGGCCAAGGCAGGCGGATCACGAGGTCAGGAGACTGAGAGCGTCCTGGCCCACGTGGTGAAACTCCATCTCTACTACAAACACAAAAATTAGCCTCTTGGGAGGCTGAGGCAGGAGAATCACCTGAACCTGGGAGACAGAGGTGGCAGTCAGCCAAGATTATGCCACTGCACTCCAGCCTGGCAGCAGAGTGAGACTCTGTCTCCAATACACAAACAAACAAACAGAATCCTAGAATTCTAGAATCCAGAATTGAAGGTCATCAGCCAGACACAGTAGCTGATGCTTGTAATCCCAGCACTTTGGGAGGCCAAGGTGGGTGGAACACTTGAGGTCAGGGGTTCGAGACCAGCCTCGCCAACATGATGAAACCCCCATCTCTATTAAAAACACAAGAATTAGCCAGGCGTGGTGGTGCACGCCTATAATCCCAGTTACTCGGGAAGCTGAGGCAGGAGAATCGCTTCAACCAGGAGGCAGAGGCTGCAGTGAGCCGAGATCACAGCACTGCACTCCAGCCTGGGCCACAGAGCAAGACTCCATTTCAAAAAGAAGTCATGGACTCTCAAAATTGGAAGAAACTCTCCAGATAGCTTTCCCTATCAGCAAAGGCAGCTGCCTCATTTTACAGATGAGACAGGTGTGGCCAGAGAGGGTCAAGACATGCCTAGCGCTACCCACTAGACAGGGGTGCAGCCTATGCACCCCGCTTTGCCATGTCACCCCCTTATAGACTCACCCTGGGCAGAATCGGGAAACCCAAGGGGATCCAGGCTTTGCCTCCTGCTCTGTGCAGGGTGCCTGTGGGCCCGGGGCATCTGCCCAGCCCCCTCTGGCAGAAGGGAGCTTCCAGCTCCCATGCCCTAGAGATGCCGGTTCCTCTCCAGCTGGTAGGACCAGCCTGCTGGCAGGACACGTGCTCTGCCTCAAGGGAGGGGCATGTTATGGCTGCGTTACCCATCTCCCCCCACCCCTCCAATGTCAAAGGGGCCAATTAGCAATTAGAGGAGGCGGGGTGGTGGAGGGGCCAGGCTGTGTGTTGGCAGCTGCAAGAGAGAGCCGGGAGTGGGCACTGGGCCAGCCCCACACAGCTGGCTTCCCCACCCACTCCAACCCTCAACAGCAGCTTGGCAGTCCCCAGGGATTGCCTGCCAACCTCAGAGGCTGCAAGAGGAGGGGGTTGGAGTGCTGGACCTTATCTTAATTGGGGCATTCACAGCCTTTGGCTGGGGTTCCTGTAGATTATACAAACCTGGATTCAAGACTGTGTTTCATTTACTTGCTGTGTGACCTTGAGCAAGTGACTTGACCTCTCTGTGCCAGTTCCCTCTGGTGTCAGAATACAGTGAATAGTGTTTCCTCATCAGGTTGGGTGACTTTAGAGGGGCGATAGCTAAAGTACTTGCTATAATCCCAGTGCAGTGGCTCACGCCTGATATCCCAGCACTTTGGGAGGCCGAGGCAGGAGGATTGCTTAAGGCCAGGAGTTTGAGACCAGCTTGGTCAACACAGCAAGACCCCATCTCTACAAAAAAATTCTCAAATTAGCCAGGCATGGTGGCACACACCCATAGTCCCTGCTGCTCCAGAGGCTGAGGTGGAGGATCGCCTGAGGCCAGGATTTGCTGACTGCAGTGAGTTATGATCGTGCCACTGCACTCCAGCCTGGGAGACACAGAGAGACCCTGTCTCTAGAAAAACACACAACAACAAAACAGTGCTTAGCACAGGGCCTGGGACATAGTAAGTGCTCAAGTAACCTAAGTGTGACCTCTGAGCTGAGGTGAGAAAGGGCTTTGTTCATAGCCGGGCGTGGTGGTGCACGCCTGCAGTCCCAGCTACTTGGGAGGCTGAGGCAGGAGAATCGCTTTAACCAGGGAAGCGGAGGCTGCGGTGAGCCCAGATT
>NW_022437017.1:7016010-7019482 GCF_009761245.1 Sapajus apella
CCTGTAATCCCAGCACTTCGGGAGGCCGAGGCGGGTGGATCACGAGGTCAAGAGATCGAGACCATCCTGGTCAACATGGTGAAACCCCGTCTCTACTAAAAAAAATACAAAAAATTAGCTGGGCATGGTGGCGCGTGCCTGTAATCCCAGCTACTCAGGAGGCTGAGGCAGGAGAATTGCCTGAACCCGGGAGGCGGAGGTTGCGGTGAGCCGAGATCGCGCCATTGCACTCCAGCCTGGGTAACAAGAGCGAAACTCCGTCTCTAAAAAAAAAGGAAAAAAAAAAGAAAGGGCTTTGTTCAAACAGGTCTTGGCTGCCTCCTGGGTAGGGGACCCTCGGCAAGAGACTTAGGCTGTCTGAGCCTCGGTTTCCCCATCTGTAGAATGGGCATGGCTCGGAGCCCACTCTCAAACAAAAACAGAAACAGGAGCCCAGGACAAAGGTGGCGGAGCTCAGGATGACAAGTCCCAGCCGGCAGTTTTTCCACAATGACTCACCCAGACAGGGACCACGAGCCTCATTTTTCTTCCTCTTTTCTGAGACGGTCACCCAGGTCTTGCTCTGTCACCCAGGCTGGAGTGCAGTGGCACAATCTCAGCTCACCGCAGCCTGTGCCTCCTGGATTCCAGCGATTCTCTTGCCTCAGCCTCCTGAGTAGCTGGGACTACAGGTGCGCAGCACCACGCCCAGCTAATTTTTATCTTTTTAATAGAGACAAGGTTTCACCATGTTGCTCAGGCTGGTCTCGAACTCCTGACCTCAAGTGATCCTCCTGCCTTGGCCTCCCAAAGTGCTCGGATTATAGGCGTGAGTCACTGTGCTCTGTGGAGCCTCGTTTTTCAGAAAAGGAAACTGAGGTTCAGAGTGAACACCTGCCCAAAAACCACAAAGCCTGGCACAAGGAGGAACACTTAAGTCCCCCTTTGAGAGCTCTGTCCTTGGAGGGTGCAGGAGCCTGGTGCCCTCCCATAACATAGATTTCCTCTCTGCAGATGATACCCCACAGAACAGAAACCTGACCCCAAGCTTCCGAGGTGAGCCCTGCCCAGTGTTCCTCCCCCAGCTCTTCCTCCCCTATCACCGCCCCCACCCTCCCGCTTAGACCATCCCTTCTCCCCCCACCCAGGACTCCTCTTCGTGCCGCTGGGGGTGGGGAGCGTGGGTGTGGCTGCAATGGTGCTAGGCGCCTGGTTCTGGGGCCGCCGCCACTGCCAGCAAAGGGACTCAGGTAACAGCCCAGGTAAGATGGGGTGGGCGGAGGAGGCAGGAACAGACCCTGCTTGACAAAGACCCACTGCATCCCTGCTCCCGCTTTGGTTTGGGGGAAGGAGGGAGGAGGGATGAAGGCGGGGAAGCCTGGCTCCCATATGCGATACCCATATTTTTCAGAAATAGAGACAAAATTCTTTTTTTTTTTTTTTTTTTTTAAAGACGGGGTTTCACCATGTTGGTCAGGCCGGTCTTGAACTCCCAACCTCAGGTGATCCGTCCGCCTTGGCCTCCAAAGTGCTTGGATTACAGGCGTGAGCCACCGCGCCCGGCCAAGAGACAAAGCTCTTAGTTTGGGCAACCTAGCAAGATCCCATCTCTACAAAAAATTAAAAATTAGGCTGTGCACAGTAGTTCACGCCTGTAATCCCGGCTCTTTGGGAGTCTGAGGCAGGAGGATTATTTGAGGTCACGAGTTTGAGATCAGCCTGGGTAACATGGTGAAACCCCGTCTCTACTAAAGATATAAAAAATAAAAAATAAAAATAAGAGGGGCGTGGTGGCGTGAGCCTGTCATCCCAGCTACTCAGGAGGCTGAGGTATGAGAATCACTTGAACCCAGGAGGTAGAGGTTGCAGTGAGCTGAGATCACGCCATTGCACTCCAGCCTGGGCTACAGAGGGAGACTCCATCTCAGAAAAAAAAAAAGTTTAAAAATTTTTTTAAAGAAGAGAGAGAGAGAGACAAAGCCCCCAGAGGTAAGCCAGAGAGGGCCAGGCTCTCTTAAGCCACTGTCCCCTCTTGGTCTCTGTCATCCATCCCAGGAAATGCATTCTACAGCAACGTCCTATACCGGCCCCGGGAGACCCCAAAGAAGACTGAGGACTCATCTGGAGACGGGAAGGACCAGAGAGGCCAGAGCATTTATTCAACCTCATTCCCGCAGCCGGTCACCTGCCAGCCCCGCTTGGCGCCCAGACCTTGCCCCAGCCCCAGGCCTGGCCACCCCATCTCTAAGGTCAGAGTCTCTCCTAACCCAGGCCCCACTGGGCAGCCAAGGCCAAGAGAGTTCCCCAAACCGGGAGAGAAGTAAGAGATCCCAGGGGACCCCAATGAGACCCCACCCATAGGTACACACAAAAAAGAGGGCATTGAGGCTGGGCATGGTGGCTCACGCCTGTAATCCCAACACTTTGGGAAGCCGAGGCTGGTGGATCACTTGAGGTCAGGGGTTCAAGACTAGCCTGGCATGAACCTGGAGGTTGCAGTGAGCTGAGATTGCACCAATGCACTTCAGCCTGGGCTACCGAGTGAAACTTCATCTCAAAAAAAAAAAAATTAAAAAAATAAAAAGAAGACAGGGGAGGACTGGGAGTCTGGCAGCCCCATCCTGAGACCCTGTTCTCATTTCTGTGATGATGGATCTCCCCCCAACTTTTCCCCCAAGACAACTTAATAAAGGCTTGTGAACCAAAAGCAAAGCTGGTGTTTGTGGTGATTTGGGAGTGCCAAAGAGATCTGAGGGAATTAGGTGCGGCGGCTCATGCCTATAATCCCAGCACTTTGGGAGGCTGAGGTGGGAGGATCGCTTGAGGCCAGGAGTTCGAGACCAGCCTAGGCAATAGAGCAAGAATACTCTATCTTTACAGAAAATTTAAAAATAAGGCCAGGCGAGGTGGCTCACGCCTGTAATCCCAGCACTTTGAGAGGCCAAGAGGGGAAGATTACCTGAGGTCAGGAGTTGAAGGCCAGCCTGGGCAACACGGTGAAACCCTGTCTCTACTAAAAATACAAAATGTAGCTGGGCGTGGTGGTGCCGCTGATGCCTGTGGTCTCAGCTACTTGGGAGGCTCAGGCAGGAGCTTGAGCCCAGGAGTTTGAGGTTGTAGTGAGCTATAATTAGGTCACTACACTCCAGCCTGGGTGATAGAGTGAGACCCTGTCACACAAATACACGTCAAAAAGATTTAAGGGTTCGGCTGGGCGCGGAGGCTCACACCTGTAATCCCAGCACTTTGGGAGGCCGGGACGGGTGGATCACGAGGTCAAGAGATCGAGACCATCCTGGTCAACATGGTGAAATCCCGTCTCTACTAAAAATACAAAAATTAGCTGAGCATGGTGGGGCACGCCTGTAGTCCCAGCTACTCGGGAGGCTGAGGCAGGAGAATTGCCTGAACCCAGGAGACGGAGGTTGTGGTGAGCCGAGATCGCACCATTGCACTCCAGCCTGGGTAATAAGAGCGAAACTCCGTCTCAAAA
>NW_022437017.1:7019582-7031312 GCF_009761245.1 Sapajus apella
ACAAATCCAAGGAGCAGAAAGTGAGCGGTGTTCTGGTTTCCATGCAGCCCCGTCTGGAAAGACCCCCTACGCAGGCATCGCCCCCAGGCAGGCCTGGAGGTGGGGGAGGAGGGGGAAGGTCAGGGTCTTCCCGGTGTTTACCAGCCCCCTGGAGTCTCCTGCCCAACTGTCACCTTGAAGCGACACCAGCTAGGCCCGGCTCCCCTCCCCTGCTTCTGCTGTTTCCATGGGGACAGATGTCCTTTCTGCAGATCAAGCCACTGCAGCCCGGAGGAGGGAGCGGGGCTGGCCCGAGAGCCTGGCCCCCCTCAGTCTCTCCATCTTTGCATCTGCTGGTTTCTACTGTGCGGTTTTTATCTGCCCTACCTCGCTCTGTCTCTTGTTCTCTGTGTTCTGGTCCCTCCCTATGGGAGATTCAGGCTCCAGCCCCAACTCTGTCCCCAAAACAAAGAGCTGGGGATGTCCTTGGCCCTCGAGGATTTCTTTCTTTTTTATTTCTATTTATTTATTTTTTTAGAGACAGGGTTTCTCTATGTTGGTCAGGCTGGTCTGACCTCAGGTAATCCGCCCGCCTCGGCCTCCCAAAGTGCTGGGATTACACGTGTGAGCCACTGCGCCCGGCCTGGGGGTTTGTTTGTTTTTTTTTTTTTTTGAGATGATGACTTGCTCTGTCCCCAAGGCTGGAGTGCAGTGGCGCAATCTTGGTGCATTACAACCTCTGCCTCCCAGGTTCAAGAGATTCTCCTGCCTCAGCCTCCCGAGAAGCTGGGACAACAGGCGCCTGCCACCACACCTGGCTAATTTTTTGTATTTTAGTAAAGACGGGGGTTTCACCATGGTGCCCAGGCTGGTCTCGAACTCCTGGACATAGGCAATCCGCCCACCTCGGCCTCCCAAAGTGCTGGGATTACAGACCCACCTGGTCTGGCCTATTTTTTTTTTTTTTTTTTCTTTTTTGAGAGGGAGTTTTGCTCTTATTGCCGAGGCTGGAGTGCAATGGCACCATCTCGGCTCACTGCAACCTATACCTCCTGGGTTCAACCGAGTCTCCTGCCTCAACCTCTGGAGTAGCTGGGATGACAAGCCTGCACCACCATGCACACCTAATTTTCCATTTTTAGTAGAGACAGGGTTTCTCCATGTTGGTCAGGCTGGTCTCAAACTCCCGACCTCAAGTGATCCGCCCGACTCAGCCTCCCAAAGTGCTGGGATTACAGGTGTGAGCCGCCGCGCCTGGCCTCGTCCAGCGTTTCCATTACCCCATCGCTCCCCTCTCCAGGACCCTCAGGGCTCTCCTGCTGGGAGTCAGGGATCCCTTCTTCCCTCTGCAGCACAGAAAGGACACGAAGACAAACAATAACTTATTTATTTTCTAGGCCAGGGGAGGGCTTTGGGATACAATCCTGGGCCCGAGGACTCAAAAGGGGGCCGAGGGTCGCTGTCAGGGGGTCTGCGTGACCACGGGGTACAGAAGAGCCAGATGTTCAGCTCCCTGCACGGGCAGGGGGCGGGAACTGTAGTGGAGGACCAGCTCAGGCACGCTGGGGAAGGGCCCGCTGTGCTGGCCCAGCACCACCTGGTTCTCTCGGGTCCGTGAGAACTTCAGATGCAGGAACCCCTGGCTGCTCCTGGGGGATGAGGGAGAAGGGGCCTCCTGAGCACCCCAGACCCACCCAGAAAGCGACTATCCCCAAATCCACCTCCCACAGTGCCCAGGGCCTGGTGCTCCTGTATCCCCCAAATCCGGTAAACCGCAGTGTGGTGGCTGGTGTAGTTGCTCACAGCTGTAATCCCAGTGATTTGGGAGGCCGAGGCTGTAGGATCGCTCCTCCAGGCCCGGAGTTTGAAACCAGCCTGGGAAACAGAGTGAGACCCCGTCTCCACAGGAAAACATTCAAAAATTAGGCACATGCAGTGGCTCACGGCTGTAATCCCAGCACTTTGTGGGTTGAGGGGCTGAGGCAGGCGGATCACTTGAAGTCAGGAGTTCGAGGCCAGCCTGGCCAACATGGTGAACTGTCATCTTTACTAAAATATAAAAATTAGGCTGGGCGCAGTGGCTCACGCCTATAATCCCAGCACTTTGGGAGGCCGAGGCAGGTGGATCACAAGGTCAGGATATCAAGATCATCCTGGCCAACATGGTGAAATCCCATCTCTACTAAAATACAAAAAATTAGCCGGGCACGGTGGCATGTGCCTGTAGTTCTTGTAGGCTGCGGCAGGAGGATTGCTTGAAACTGGGTGTCAGAGGTTGCAGTGAGCTGAGATGGCGCCACTGCAGTCCAGCTAGGTGACAGAGCGAGACTCCATCCCAAAAACAAAACAAAACAAAATTAGCTGGGCGTGGTAGTATGCGCTTGTAATCCCAGCACTTTGGGAGGCTGAGGAACGTGGATCACCTGAGGTTAGGAGTTCAAGACCAGCCTGGCCAACATGGTGAAACCCCATCCCCACTAACAATACAAAAATTAGCTGGGCATGGTGGTGGGCGCCTACAGTCCCAGGTACTTGGGAGCCTGAGACATGAGAATCTCTTGAACCTGGGAGGCGAAGGCTGCAGTGAGCCGATATTGTGCCGCTGAACCCCACCTGGGTGACAGAGCGAGACTCTGTCTCAAAAAAAAAAAAAGAAGAAATAATAAGAGGCCAAGTGTGGTGACCCCTACCTGCCTATAATTCCAGCACTTTGGGAGGCCAAGTCAGGCGGATCTTTTGAGACCAAGAGTTTGAGACCAGCCTGGCCAACATGACAAAACCCTGTCTCTACTAAGGATACAAAGATGAGCCAGGTGCGGTGGGGTGTGCCTACAGTCCTTCATCGCCCAGGTTCAAGCAATTCTCCTGCCTCAGCCTCCAAAGTAGCAGGGATTACACGTAGGCACTACGCCTAATTTTTGTATTTTTAGGAGAGAACGGGTTTCACCGTGCTGGAGAGGCTGGTCTCGAACTCCCGACCTGAAGTGATCCGCCCACCTCGGCTTCCCAAAGTGCTGGGATTACAGGTGGGAGCCACTGTGCTCCGACCCTATCTTGTGCTCTTAGATCTTGCCCTCAGACACCTGGCAGAATCTTAGGAGTGGTTTATAGTTAGACAGAATTTTAGGGATGAAAGTACAAACAAACAGGGTCTCAACCTAAAATGCTTACAGGCACACCCTGAAATTCTGGTTTTGGGTGGACACAAATTGATATACCTCCATTTCTGGACTAGGAGAGTCCAAAGGAGTCTTGTACACCTAGTTCCTCATCTTACCCAAGTTCTGGACCTCCTCTATGGCTTCCACTCTGTCTTCATGTATACCTCCAGTGATGGGGGGCTCATTCTCACCAGCTAATGGCCTCCCTGGAAGCTCCACCCTTGCTCCTAGAAGTCCCGCCCTCTGGCCTGGAAGCCCTTCCCATTGGCTGCTGGAGCCACACCTTCCCACTCCCTCTGAATTAACCGAAAAGGGTGACGCATGCAGTCCAGTGACCCTTTGTCCCTGTGAGGCTGAGGTCTCACCTGAGAGACAAGGAGCAGTCCTGGGGGCTGGTCTCACTGAGCCGGACTAGGTAGCTGCCTTCCTTGCAGAGGGACAGGAGGTTCTCCGCATCCGCCCTATTCAGGGGGCCGTGGAACCACCTAGCGGTGCCAACAGGTATCTCATCAAAGGCTGTTGCCCTTCAAACACACGGTGGCTCTCGCCTACTGTAATCCCAGCACTTTGGGAGGCAGAGGCGGGAGGATCACCTGAGGTCAAGACCAGTCTCGCCAACATGGTGAAACCCTGTCTCTTCTAAAAATACAAAAAAATTAGCTGGGCAGGGTGGCGCGCGCCTGTAATCCCAGCTACTCAGGAGGCTGAGGCAGGAGAATTGCTTGAACCAGGGAGGCAGAGGCTGCGGTGAGCCGAGATCGTGCCACTGCATTACAGCCTGGGCGACAGAGTGAGACACCCAATTCAAAAAAAAAAAAAAAAAAAAGGCAAAGAGCAAAACAAACACACTCTGGGGTCTGTTGGGTCCACGCACAGCTGATGCATGGGCTTGTAACGTCTGGGCAAATGAAGAAGGAAAATTCCCTTGGATTTTTCAAGAGGAGCCTGGTTATTGGCTGCACCTGACATGGATCTTCACAGCCTCCTTGGCAACTTCAATCACTTTCACAAGAGCAGTGCTACATCTTATATCTCACCCACCTGTCCCCTCTTTTCTTTTTTTTTTTTTTTTGAGATGGAGTCTCACTGTGTCACTCAGGCTGGAGTGCAGTGGCACCATTTGGGCTCACTGCAACCTCCGTCACCCAGATTCAAGTGATTCTCATGCCTCAGCCTCCCTAGGCCTCAGAGTTAAATAGCCAGTTCTGCACTGCCCACTGAAGAGCTTTAGGGGTGACTGTGATAACATGACCTGGATTCTGGGGACTTGGGCACTCCCTCCGGGAGCTCCCAGGCTGGAAGGACACAGAGTCAGCGTCTCCCAGCTCATGTGCCGCCCCACAACACGGAGTTGTGAGTCCACCAAACTCCTACGCCTCCCAGTTCCATCCTAAGAACTTCTGGCTGACAATGATTTCTGTCTCTTGGCTCTGAGACTGTAAGCTCCACCCAAGTTAAGGAAGGAAATTCCCTTTTCCGTTTGAACCTGAGGCTCAGAGAGGTTAAGTGACTTGCCCAAGGCTACACAGCCAGGAGGGAGGAGCAGGGATTTGAACCCAGAACTCGATACCAGAGAGAAAGGGACCCCATCTGATTCTGTTTTGTGTCTAACTGAGTGTCTGGCACACAGCAGGCTCTGGTGCCCAGTAAAGATTAGTTGAAGAAATAAGTGGATAAATGAACTCAAGTTCCCCCAGTTCCTCTAATCTGGAGAAAACACTTCCACCTGATACACTGGAGTCTACAGCTACGTTCAACGGGGCTCTTCCACCTTCAGTTCCCCACTCACGGCTGTTTCTCCAGGGGCAGGGCTGGGTCCACTCGCTCCGCAGGCTGGGGGCTTCTGGGTGGGGGTCTCCGGAGCTCCTTGGCTGGGCCTGGAGTCCTTTCCCACTCTGGACTGTCAAACTGCACTGCAAGGGATATTTAGAGAGGAAAGAATCAAGTCCAGCCTCCCCTGGAGGGTGGGGCAGGGGCCAGCCAATGGACTATCAGTAGGAAGGCGGGGCCAGATTAGGCAACCTATCAGAGCCCAGGGGCTGGGCTTAAGGTAGGGGCAGGATTGGCCACAGCTGCAACCCATTGGCCTTCAGAAGAAACAGGTGTAGTCATTCATAAATCTGGTAGCAACAAGCACAGGGGGCGTGGCTAGAGGGGGTGGGTTCGAAGTTTCCAGCTAGGGGAACTAAATGCCTAAATCTAGTCCTTAAATCTCTTCTGGGGTTCAACCTAGACTGAGGACAAGTCCTAAAACTAGAAAATCACCCCCAATCTACAGATAGGGGGACAAAGGCACTGAGCTCCGAATAGCCTCCCAGTCATAAAACTTTGGGGGCAAAGCCATGTTTGCACAGCTCTTCCTGGTCCAAATTAGTTTATTTTTTAAAGCTGATTTTATAATTATGCCTTTTACAGAAAAGAAAACTAAGGCTCAGAGGCTCGTCCAAGCTCATCCGATTCAGCTAGAAACCGACCTGTGGTTCACTACTAAGAAATGCTGGTCCGGAGTGATCCCAGCACTTTGGGAGGCCGAGGCAGGTGGATCACCTGAGGTCAGGAGTGAGAGACCAGCCTGGCCAACACAGTGAAACCCCGTCTCTCCTAAAAATACAAAATTTAGTCAGGCTTGGTGGCGGGAGCCTGTGATCCCACCTACTCAGGAGGCTGAGGCAGGAGAACCACTTGAACCTGGAAGGTGGAGGTTGCAGGGAGCCGGGATCGTGCCACTGCACACCAGCCTGGGAGACAGAGTGAGACTCTGTCTTAGAAAACAAAAGAGAAGAAAATTCTACCCCCACCACCCCCCACACCCTATTCCAAAAGCAAACCACGTTCCCCTTCCTGCACCACACTCAGCAAGATAAGTAGGTTCTATTCCACTCTAAAAAGTGTTTGCATTTCCAAGGAAGATGCAAGTTGTCTTGGAAGAAAGAATTTAGGACTATCAGTCATTCACACTCTAGTGAGAATTAACAAACTACCAAAGTGGCAAGTGACTGGACTCCACTTAGTACATGGAAACAGGAGACATGACCAGATGAGGAAATGCAGGGATGGGGCACTCAGATGTCAGGGTGTGGGTCTGAGAAGCACCTGCAAACGCCCTGGAGATGTGGTCTTTCTTCCACTCCCAGGGCTGGTCATACTCATCTGCTGGCCGTTCGTCCTCCTGGGGCATCCGGCTCTGCCGAGGCTTCTGCCCAGAAGGGGGCTCCTCCGCTGTCTCTCGGTCCTGTTCCTCATAAGGGGTGTCATAGAGCTGCACCCCTCTGCCAGGCAGTTCTAGGACGCCGGGGACACTGGTCAGTTCCTGCTCCCATCTGGGACCCTGCCACCTTCCCCCAAGCCCTGCCTACTCACCACTCATAACCCGCTGGGCATCATAGGGCTCCATGTACCCATCATCTGGGGGTGCAGGATGAGGCTGGGCATCAAAGGGGTCTGAGTACTCTGTGTCAGCTTCCAGCTGCAGAGGGAAGGAAGGAGGAGGGGACAAGGACTCAAAAGGGGCACCCCCACCAAGTGATGCTGCAGCTCTTGCCTGCCTACAGGGCCATCTGACACCTCTCCAAGACTTTTGATTTTTATTTATTTATTTAGAGATGGAGTCTCGCTCCGTTGCCCAGGCTGGAGTGCGCCCGCCACCACACCTGGCTAATTTTGGTATTTTTGGTAGAGATGGGGTTTTGCCATGTTGCCAGGCTGGTCTTGAACTCATGAACTTAAATGATCCACCTGCCTTGGCCTCCCAAAATGCTGGGATCACAGACATTAGCCACCACACTGGCCCAAGAGTTTTTTTTTTTTGAGATGGAGTCTCGCTCTGTTGCCCAGGCTGGAGTGCAGTATTGCAGTCCTAGCTCACTGTCACCTCCACCTCTGGGTTCAAGCAATTCTCCTGCCTCAGCTTCCTGAGTAGCTGGGACTATAGGCACGTGCCACCACGCTTGGCTAATTTTTGTATTTTTAGTAGAGACAGGGTTTCACCATACTGGCTAGGCTGGTATCGAACTCCTGACCTCGTGATCCGCCTATCTTGGCCTCCCAAAGCGCTGGGATTACAGGTGTGAGCCACCATGTCTGGACTTTTTTTGTGTGTGTGTGAGACAAGGTCTTGCTCTGTTGCCCAGGCAGGAGTGGAGTGGTTCAGTCATGACTCACTGCAGCCTTGACCTCCTGGGCTCAAGTGATCCTCCTGCCTCAGCCTCCGGAGTAGCTGGGACTACAAATGTGCACCACCACAACTGGCTAATGTTTTGATTTTTTTTTGGAGAGTCAAGGTCTCACTCTGTTAGCCCAGGCTGGTCTTGAACTCCTGGACTCAAGCAATCCTCCCACCTCTACCTCCCAAAGTGCTGGGATTACAGGAATGAGCTACTGCACCTGGAGGCCTGGGTTCAAATTGTAGTAAGCTAGAACGCTGTGAGACCTTGGGGAAATAACTGCTCTTCTGTGAGCCTCAGTTTCCTCTTCTGCAAAATGGGAACATAGTGGTTGGAAGGGCAGAGTCATAGGGAAGATGTTTACGTGTCCAGGAGGGGAGGAACTCACTCAGATCTGTTTTAGGAAAGTCCTACCAGGTTCAAAGAGGAAGGGGTGCTGAGGGAGGGGACTGGGGGGGCCGAGAGGATGGCCATGGAGGAGGAGGACCCAGAGACCAAGCAGGGTGGTCGGAGAGACATGAGGACAGCCAACATTATGTATTGAAAAGGGACAGATATCGGCCAGGTGTGGTGGCTCATGTCTGTAATTCCAGTACTTTGGGAGGCCGAGGCGGGAGGATCACCTGAGGTCAGGCGTTTCAGAGCAGCCTGGCCAACATGGTGAAATCCCATCTCTACTGAAAATACAAAACTTAACTGGAAGGTTGGTAGGCGCCTGTAATCCCAGCTACTTGGGAGGCTGAGGTAGGAGAATTGGTTTGAACCCGAGAGGCAGAGGTTGCAGTGAGCTGAGATCCCACCACAGTACTCCATTCAGCCTGGGCGCCAGAGGGAGACTCGACTGTGTCTCAAAAAAAAAAAAAGAACAGACCTCCCCAAGCAGGTGAAAGTCTGGAGGACTGGGAAGGGCCCCAGGTCCCCCCTGTGATCACACATAAAACAAGCTCTCCAGGATCCAGCGGGCCCAGCCTGAGCCTCCCCTCCACCCAGATTCCCGGGGCCACCCAGCCACGCACCTCCTCCCCGGGGCCGCCCAGAAGGGCCTTGGCTCTGGCCATATCCGCAGCCTCCACCTTGATGAGCCGGTGCTTGGGAGAACCATACTTGGCATCTCCGGCGTTCTTGGAGTCCCCGGGGCCCGCTGGGTCCGGCTCCAAGCGGCCCTCCGCGTCCTCATAGGGGTCCTCGAAGTCCAGGTTCTTCTGCTCCCGGTAGGCCCTCAGGATGTCGCTCTCGGTGTAGTCCGGGGTGGGCGGCTGCGGAGGGGGCCTCCGACCGCCAAAGCTCAGGTAGTCCCGTAGCCACTTGGCCATTTGGGCGCCTGCCACCCCCAATCCGGCCACTGTCAGAGGGGCCCCCACATGCGCTTGTCCGGGTCCCTTTCCCCAGGGAGGAGGAGAAGGAGGAGAGGAAGAGCAGGGAAAGAGGAGAAAGGTCAGGTGTGCCCTTTGGCTGGGCTCTGGATGGATAGAGGGAAGGAAAAGATGAAGGAGGGGGAGGAAAACGAGGCGACAGAGGAGGGAGGAGGACAAGCCCACCTTAGCCCGGCTGGGGAAGCACCGCGGGGGAAGGGGGCGCCCCGCAGGGCCCTGAACGCCGCGCGCTAGGGGCCAGGGCGAGTGGCATCCGCGGAGGCGCGCGGAGTTTTCGCGGGCAGCGCGGTTCCGCGGCGCGGATCGAACGCTCGCCGCCTCCGGGAAGCTCCGGGATCCCTTTCTGGGGTCCGGAGACCGGGCCAGCGCCGCCTGCGGACGATCCCGGCCTCTCGCCCAGCCCGGACGCCTGGGGTCTCAGCGCAGCGGGCGGGCTCCCCAGGGGCGCGGGCACTGCGCGCAAAGTTGGGGCGCGGAGACGGTGACCCCGGCGGGACCCATCCTTTGTCGCGCTCCTCTGGGCTCAGCGGGGAGCCCCAATCCCGCGGCCCCCGACCGGGCCGCCTCGATCCGGCCCCAGCCACCCGCACAAAGGGAAATAAAAACCTCCTCCAATCCCCCTTCACGCTTTCGGAGAGACTTTCCCCGCCGCCCCCAGCGCGCGGCCGGAAGGTGGGACGCTGGGGAGGGGGCGCGCGGGAGGACGCCCCGGTTCCCACCGGCCTCGGGCCGCGTCCCGGGCAGCAGCGTCAAGGCTCCCCCGCCTCCTCTCCGCCGCGTCCCCCGCCCCTCCCCTCCCCCTGCGCTCCCCTCGGAGGTGACAGAGACCTTCAGCTGTTCTGGGGAGGGAGGGAGCCGCTGCCCGCGGAGGGAAGCGGGGCCGGGGGCGGGAGTCTCCGGGGCCGAGGCCGCGGCAACTGGACACTGACCCAGACTCCCGAGACTGGCCGCAGCGAGCGCGGAGCGCGGGAGGTGGGGATCGGCTGGGAGGGACACAGCTGGGGAGGGGAGAAGGAGGAGAGGGAGGGAGTGAAGGAGGGGAGGGGAGGGGAAAATTGACCGGGAAATGAGGGACTGGACTTGACCGCCAGAAGGGGTGAAATTGACCGGCAGAGGGAGTGGGAATGGCCACCACGGAGGGCCGAAATGGAACAGATGTCTGGCGGTGAAACTGACCGGGAGAGTGGGGATGTGGAAATTGGTGGAGAGGTCACTGGCTGAAATTGATATTGACGCAGCGAGAAGGAGGAGGGGGGCAAAGGAAGGGAGGTTGGGGATCGGGCTTCCCCTCCCCCAAGAGAGCTCCGCTCTGTCCCCCACCTCCCCAGGGGACTAATCTCGGGCAGGGGGAGGGTTTGGGGCAGCTGGCCTGGGGAAGGGAGATGGTATCTGTGTCTGGAGCCTGTCCTCGGCATCTGTCCTTTTGTGGCCTTCGGGGGGGGGGGGGGGGCGGGAAGAGGGGCAGAAGTGAGAGGGGCCTGGCCTGTCCTGGCCGCCTGTTGTCAGCTGCCGTTGTCTGAGGGTAAGGGTGAGAGATTTGGGGGGTGGGAGAGGAAAAGGGGGTCACTGGCCAATTTTCCAGGACAGAACCTTTTTTTTTTCTTTCCCCATGAGGGGGCTTGCCCAATACCCCCTAATGACTGGAGTGAGAGAGGGGTGGTCAGGAAGGGTGGGATCCCCGATTCTCTCCTCTTGTGGCCAGCCCCCTGGTTGGGCACGGGTCGTAGCTTGGAGGGGACAGTTGGAGGACAAGAAGTCAGAACCAACGCTGCTAAGACTGGGCCTCCTGGCAGGCGTGGGGGCGGGGGCGGGGGCGGGGTCTGTCACTCACTGAGTCTTGGCTTACTTATTTGAAAGATGTGGTTTCTACCACGAAAACCCAGACAGCTCGAGGAAGGATCCCAGGAGACAGCAACTTATCACCCAGCTTCCTCATTTTACGGATGGGGAAACTGAGGCATCGGGCCGGGAGGGACTTGTTCAGAGCCACTCCACAGCTCATTCTGCCTGGACATCGCCATGAGGACTGGCCTAGGTGGCACTGGAGTCTCTTTTTTTTTGGAGGGGGGGACAGTCTGCTCTGTCGCCCAGACTGGAGCGCAGTGGCCCCATCTCCACTCACTGCAAACTCCGCCTTCTAGATTCAAGGGATTCTCCTGCCTCAGCCTCCTGAGTAGCTGGGGTTACAGGCATCCACCACCACACTCTGTTAATTTTTGTATTTTTAGTAGAGACAGCGTTTTACCATGTTGCCCAGGCTGGTCTCTAACTCCTGACCTCAGGTGATCCACCTGCTTCGGCCTCCCAAAGTGCTGGGATTACAGGCGTGAGCCACCGCGCCTGGCCTGGTGTCTCTTCATGGAATCAGCTCTGCAACTCCTCTCCATTTTCCCGATGGGGAAACTGAGGCCTGGAGCCAACAAAGCAAAGCCCCTGAAGGCTGCAGGCGTCTAGACCCTTCTGTTCTTCCCTTCCCTGCACTGACTGTGTCCCCCAACACAAACCTGTTGAACTCCTTCCTCCGTCCGGAAGCACACGGCCACCCCCGCTTCCACCCCATCCTTTCCTATCAGCGATCGTTGGTGACAAGGCTGCATCCCCTTGAGGCAGCCAGGGAGCACAGCGGGTAATTGTCCTGCTTTCTGTCAGCCGCAAGGCAATTCCAGGGCGCCGGGATGAGCTGTTGACAGATCTCATCAAATCCGAGTCGTCTCCCTGCCGGATAAAACTAGATGTCTGAGGTATAAATATTTGAAAGGGGCCTTCTAATTACAGTCTGTGTCAGGAATAGCAATTAGAGGCCCCGGGGCCAGAATCAAACGGCATTTGACTTTCCTATGCTTTGGAGCTGGCTTCTCCTGGGGCTTCCCCCTCACCCTACCTCGAGGAGGGGAGTGGAGAGATGCTGGTGGGAAGGGGCAGGAGGAGGCGGAGGAGAAACAGATCCAGGCTGGAGGTCCCCTCACCTTGCCCTGTGACCTTGAATCAGCCATATAAACTCGTGAGCTTTGTTTTTTTTCTGTTTTTTTTTTTTTTTTTTTTTTTTTTTTTTTT
>NW_022437017.1:7031412-7032242 GCF_009761245.1 Sapajus apella
GGGCGATCCTCCCACCTCTCAAAGTGCTAGAAGTGTAATCCCAGCACTGGGGCCTCCCAGAATGCTGGGATTACAGGCCTGAGCCACCACGCCCATAGGGCTATGAGCTTTGGATTTCTGACCAGGAGAAGAGGGAAAGCAGGGAGAGCTACCAGGAGGCGGGCACAGAGTGGGTAATAACGAGCAGGGGGGCTGGGCCGCGGGACCCTCCTTCCCTGGCATTTACAGTCAGACAGGCAGCTGATAGGGGGCTCCTCCAGGGAGGGTGGGGCCCAGGGAACTATCCAGAGATTCTCCCGGGTTCCAGAATCCCGGTCTGTCAGACACTGGGTGATGATGAGGTTTGTTTCTCACCTGGTTAATGAACAAATAACAGCTCACCCCTGTTCAGCGCTTACGGCCAGGCACTGATTTTGGTTCTTTTTGTTTTGTTTTGTTGCTTTTTGTTTGTTTCTTTGTTTTTGAGGCCGAGTCTAACTAGCTCTGTTGCCCAGGGTGGACGGCACAGGCACGATCTCGGCTCACTGCAACCTCTGCCTCCCGGGTTCAAACGATTCTCCTGCCTCAGCCTCCTGAATAGCTGGGATTACAGGCACCCTCCACCATGCCCGGCTAATTTTTGTATTTTTAGGAAAGACCAGGTTTCGCCATGTTGGCCAGGTTGGTCTTGAACTCCTGACCTTGTGATTTGCCCGCATCAGCCCCGCAAAGTGCTGAGATTAGAGGTTTGAGCCACTGTGCCCGGCCTTGTTGCTTTTTTTTTGAGATGTAATTCACACTGGCCAGGCGCAGTGACTCATGCCTGTAATCCCAGCACTTTGGGAGGCCGA
>NW_022437017.1:7032642-7054775 GCF_009761245.1 Sapajus apella
CGATTCTCCTGCCTCAGCCTCCTGAATAGCTGGGATTACAGGCACCCTCCACCATGCCCGGCTAATTTTTGTATTTTTAGGAAAGACCAGGTTTCGCCATGTTGGCCAGGTTGGTCTTGAACTCCTGACCTTGTGATTTGCCTGCATCAGCCCCGCAAAGTGCTGAGATTAGAGGTTTGAGCCACTGTGCCCGGCCTTGTTGCTTTTTTTTTGAGATGTAATTCACACTGGCCAGGCGCAGTGACTCATGCCTGTAATCCCAGCACTTTGGGAGGCCGAAGTGGGCGGATGACCCCGTGTCTGCTAAAAATACAAAAATTAGCCAGGCGTGCTGATGAGTTCCTCTAATCCCAGCTACTCCGGAGGCTGAGGCAGGAAAATCACTTGAACCCAGGAGGCGGAGGTTGCAACGAGCCGAGATTGTGCCACTGCACTCCAGCCTGGGTGACAGAGCAAGACTCCTTTTCAAAAAAAAAACCCAAAAAACATAATTCACAGATCCTACAATTCACCCAGAGTGTACAAATCAGTGGTTTTTAGTGTGCCCACAATGTTGTGCGACCATCACCGCTGTCTAATTCCTGAACTTTTTCCACACCCCCCAAGGAAACCTCAGACCCAATTAGCTGTCACTTCCCATCCCTCCAAATCCTCCACTCCTGGTAACCACAAATCCACTTCCTGTCTCTGTGGAGGAGCCTGTCCTGGACATTTCATAGGGATAGGATCATACACTGTGTAGCCTTCTGTGTCTGGGGTCTCTGACTGAGCTGGATGTCAAGATGCATCCACGCTTGGGAAGCCGAGGTGGGAGGATCACTTGAGGTCAGGTGGTCAGGAGTTCAAGACTAGCCTGGCCAACATGGTGAAACCCCATCTCTTTAAAAAAAAAAAGACCATCCATGCTGGGGCCCGTGTTTGTTTGTTTATTTGTTTGTTTTTTGAGACAGTTTCCCTCTTGTTGCCGAGGCTGGAGTGCAACGGTGCAATCTCAGCTCCCCGCAACCTCTGCCTCCCGGGTTCAAGCAATTCTCCTGCCTCAGCTGGAATCACAGCTGTGTATGACCACGGCCAACTAGTTTTTGTAGTTTTTTTTTTTTTTTGAGATGGAGTCTCACTTCTTCACCTGGCTGGTGTGCAGTGGCATGATCTTGGCTGACTGCAACCTCTGCCGCCCGGGTTCAAGTAATTCTCCTGCCTCAGCCTCCAGAGTAGCTGGAAGTATACACGCTTGCCACCTTGCCTGGCTAATTTTTGTAGTTTTAGTAGAGACAAGCTTTCACCATTTTGGCCAGGCTGGTCTTTGAACTCCTTACCTCGTGATCCACCCGCCTCAGCCCCCCAAAGTGCTGGGATTACAGACATGAGCCACCTCACCTGGCATTTTTTCCTTGAGACAGTTTTGCTCTTGTTGCCCAGGCTGGAGTGCAATGGCACGATCTCGGCTCACTGCAGCCTCCACTTCCCAGGTTCAAGTGATTCTCTGCCTCAGCCTCCCAAACAGCTGGGATTACAGTCGCCTGCCACTACACCCAGCTAATTTTTTGTATTTTTAGTAGAGATGGGGTTTCACCATGTTGGCTAGGCTGGTCTTGAACTCCTGACCTCGTGATTCACCCACCTTGGCCTCCCAAAGTGGTGGGATTACAGATGTGAGCCACCGCACCCGGCAATTTTTGTAGTTTTTGTAGAGACAGGGTTTCTCCATGTTGCCCAAGCTGGTCTCCTATTCCTGGGCTCAAGCAATCCTCCTCCCTCGGCCTCTCAAAGGGCTGAGATTACAGGCATGAGCCATTGCGCCTGGCCAGCTTTGCCTTCCTTAGCTGATGGCAGAGACATGGCCTCACCCACAGAAGCCCCCAGTCTGATGGAGGAGTTGTGGCTCTGATTTCAGGGGCTTCCATTAGATGGGAGAGATATGACCCTACCTTGAAGGGTTCCCAGTCTGACGAGGGAGGCATAGTCCAGACGGTATAAACTTCAAGGCCCCCAGTCCAACACAGGAGGCATGGCCCTAACTTACAAGGTCCCAGTCTGCTGGAGGAGACATGAGCCTTCCTTGTAAGGGCCCCCATCTGATGGGGGAGGCACAATGCAACCCTCCAAGGACTCTGCAGGCACAGCTCAGGTCCTGGACTTGCAGGGAGCCTGGTTGTCAAAGGCGTATCCTTGGAGCCTTGAGATTCAAACCCAGGCCCTGTCCTTCCCTCCCCCTGGAGGTTGGTGAGCCTCCTTTATCTGTAAATGGGGCAGCAATAGAGCGTGTGCCCCGGGGGGGGTTGTTTGTGGATGTAGTGGGTGTCACCCCATTCCCAGATAAGGAGACAGGCTCAGGGAGCCCCACAGCGAAGCTGGAACTGGCAAACACTGGGGAAATGGTGTGGACCCTCTTCTCCTGTAGGCCCAGGCTGGGCAGCCAGCTCCAGCAGGAGGGGTCCCCGCTGCCCCTCCTCCCCATCCCTCTGATGTGCTCCGGCAGCCAGGCAGCCCCGGAGGAGTTGATGGAGGAGAGCTGGGATGAGGGCTGACAGCTCCCGAAGACAGGATGACAGACGCGGGCTGGTGGGGAACGGGTGCTGTCGGCAGGATGGGGGAAGGGCAGGCTTCAGAGGGTGAGGGAAGGGGGCCCTGGGAGGTGGGGCAGGGCAGGGAGGGGTCCCCCCACTGATCAGCAGGGAAAGAGCCCAATGCATGGCTGTGCCTGCTCCTCTACTCCCTCAGCCCTGGGAACCCCCAAGAGAGAATTGGGGGCCAAGAGCAGAACTGCCTCCGAAACACAGGGTGAGAGAACAAAGCTTCCCAGGGAAAAAAAAAGAAAAAAAAAAAGCAAAATTCCAGTAGCATATGGAAGAGTGGCTGTGTGGCGGGAGGGAGGAGGTGGAACCTGGGGCTCCCTGAGCCCATTTCCTCATTGGGGAATGGGGTGATGACCATTCAGCCCCTTTGTGAACATCCACAACATGCCGGATCGTTTTGGGGTGCAGGGATGCAGGCACCAATCTTTTTGAGATGGAGTCTCACTCTGTTGCCCAAGCTGGATGGATTGCAATGGTGTGATCCTAGCTCACTGCAACCTCCGCCTCCCGGGTTCAAGCGATTCTCCTGCCTCAGCCTCCTGAGTAGCTGGGATTACCGGTGCCTGCTACCATGCTCGGGTAATTTTTGTATTTTTAGTAGAGGCGGGGTTTCACCATGTTGGCCAGGATGGTCTTGAACTCCTGACCTCAGGTGATCCAGCCGCCTTGGCCTCCAAAGTGCTGGGATTGCAGGCGTGAGCCACCGCGCCCAGCCTGGCCTCTGTCTTGATTGCACACTTGCTGGACATTGAAGCAGAAGACCACACCCAGCTGTTGTTTTTAAGTTGCTCAATTTTGGTTTAATTTGTTATGCAGCACCAGAAAACACAGGGAGATGGGCAATAAATGCTCCCACCAGGCACCCCCTCTGCGCCCCTCAGAACCCACTTACCTACTTATTTTCAACGTCGTCATCACCGCCTTTGGCATCCATTAACTTTATTTGAACATAATACATACAAGTTTTTTTGGCCATGCAGTGGCTCACGCCTGTAATCCCAGCACTCTGGGAGGCCGAATCACTTGAGTTCATGAGTTTGAGACCAGCCTGGCAACATGGGGAAACCCTGCCTCTACTAAAAATACCAAAATTAGCTGGGTGTGGTGGTGTGTGCCTGTAATCCCAGCTACTCAGGAGGCTGAGAGAGGAGAATCACTTGAACTTGGGAGGTGGAGGCTGCAGTGAGCCGACTGCACTCCAGCCTGGGTGATACAGTGAGGCTCCGTCTCAAAAAAAAGAGGAAAAAAAAAAAAAAAAAAAAAAAGGGGGGGGCCGGGCGTGGTAGTTCACGCCTGTAATCCAAGCACTTTGGAGGCTAAGGCAGGGGGATCACCTAAGGTTGGGAGTTCAAGACCAGCCTGACCAACATGGTGAAACTCCGTCTTTATAAAAAAAATAAATAGGGGGGCCGGGCGCGGTGGCTCAAGCCTGTAATCCCAGCACTTTGGGAGGCCGAGGCGGGTGGATCACGAGGTCAAGAGATCGAGACCATCCTGGTGAAACCCCGTCTCTACTAAAAATACAAAATATTAGCTGGGCATGGTGGCACGTGCCTGTAATCCCAGCTACTCAGGAGGCTGAGGCAGGAGAATTGCTTGAACCCAGGAGGCGGAGGTTGCGGTGAGCCGAGATCGCGCCATTTGCACTCCAGCCTGGGTAACAAGAGTGAAGCTCTGTCTCAAAAAAAAATAAATAAATAAAAAATAAGGAGGGGTGTTGGATAGTGGGAGCTCAACTTTGTTTGTGCCAAGTGCTCAGGGAACATTTGACGAACACAGGTTCTTCCCTTCCCTCTGTCAACTCTTTGCTACCCGTGCCGAGGAGGGGAACTTCCCAGTAGAGCTTTCTACCGATAGAGCGGGTGAGTTCATCCTTGTTACATGGAGCTCAGCTGCTTTGAAGGCAAACTGTAGCACCTTTTTTTTTTTTTTTTTTTAAATTATTTTTTGATTTAGAATCTCACTCTGTTGCCCAGGCTGGAGTGCAGTGGTGTGATTTCAGCTCACTGTAATTTCTACCTCCCAGGTTCAAGGGATTCTCCTTCCTCAGCCTACTGAGTACTGGGATTACAGGTGCACGCCACCACACGCAACTAATTTTTGTATTTCCTTTTTTGCCCATCTGCAACTGTCTTGATCGAGTTATATACTTTTTGTATTTTAGTAGAGACGGGGTTTCACCATGTTGGCCAGGCTGGTCTTGAACTCCTGACCTCAGGTAATCTGCCTGCCTCGGCCTCCCAAAGAGCTGGGATTACAGGCGTGAGCCACCACGTCTGGCCTGTAGAATGTTTTAAAAAGAACACTATGAACCATCTTTGAGTAGGCAGTTCCATTCCTGGCTGTGTATTCTGAAGAGGTATTTGCCCACATTCATAGGGACGCACCTGTGAGGAAGTTTGTTATGACACTGTGTTTTGTAGCAAAATTATGGGGAAGGGACCCAATGTCCCCAGTATAGGAAGGCTGACCTCTGGCACAAATGATCGAAGGTATGTTGTGCTTAAAAGGCCCAGACTCCAGCTGGGTGTGGTGGCTCATGCCTGGAATCCCGGCACCTTGGGAGGCCAAGTCAGGAGGACCGTTTGAGGCCAGGAGTTTGAGACCAGCCTGGGCAACAGAGTGAGACTCTTTCTCTACAAAAAAATTTAAAAAAATCAGGCAGGTGTGGTGGCTCTGCCTGTAGTCCCAGCTACTAGGGAGGCTGGGGTAGGAGGATCACTTGAGCCAGGGAGATTGAGGCTGCAGTGAGCTGTGACTGCACCACTGCACTCCAGCCTTGGGGAGAGAGCAAGATCCTGCCTGAAAGAAAAAAAAATCCTCAGCCCAAAACAGGAATTGTGGCATGTGCCTGTAATCCCAGGACTTTGGGGGCCGAGGCAGGTGGGCTGGTTGAAGACAGATGGAGTCCAGATGGGGCGACATGGGCAGACCCTGTTTCTCAATTGAGTTTTTTTTTTTTTTGAGATGGAGTCTCACTCTGTCACCCAGGCTGGAGTGTAGTGGTGTGATCTTGTCTCCCTGTAGCCTCAGGCTCCCGGGTTCAAGCGATTCTCCTGCCTCAGCCTCCCGAGTAGCTGTGACTACAGGTGTACACCACGACGCCTGGCTAATTTTTGCATTTTACTAGAGAGATGGTTTCACCGTGTTGGCCAGGATGGTCTCAAACTCCTGACCTCGTGATCCGCCTGCCTGGGCCTCCCAAAGTGCTGGGATTACAGGCGTGAGCCATCGCGCCGGGCCTCAATTTGTCTTTTTAAGAGAAAGAAAAAAAAAAAAAAAAAAAAGAAGAGAAAAGAAAAAAGCCCAGACCATAAGCCCCGGCACATTCAGGCGACAACTAGGTCTAAAAATCTGGGTCAGGCCCAGTGGCTCATGCCTGTGACCCCAGCACTCTGTGAGGGCGAGGCAGGAGGATCACCAAAGCCCATGAATTCAAGGTCCCCTGGGCAACATGGCGAAACCTAGTCTCTCCTAAATATACAAAAAGTTACCCAGGAATGGTGGCAGACACCTGAGGTCCCAGATAATCTCGAGGCTGAGGTGGGAGGATTACCTGAGCCCGGGAGTCCAAGGCTGCAGTGAGCAGAATATGTGTTATCGCATTCCAACCTGAGCAAGAGTGAGATCCTGTCTCAAAAAAAAAAAAAAAAAAAACAAGCCTCTGTGGACTAACCCTGGAATGATGCTAACAGAGGCCTTGCCCTGGGCCTCCTCATCAGCCTCTAGGAGAGAGACGGGGCCCGGGATGCTCGGCAGGTTTCCTTTTATTGGTTCCGACAGTTTGTGGAAAGAAGACATGAGGCCATCTAGAGGCTGGCAGGTCCACCCCATCCTCCAAACGCCGCCACCCTGAAGTAGTGATGGAAGCTGAGATTCCAGGGATGTCGCAGCGCTGAGCACACTGACAGGTGGGGGCACAAGGGGCAGGGGTCCCCGAGGTGTTGAGAGGCTGGTGAGGGCAGAGAAAAGCGACATCCCGGGGCTGACGCCCTTGCTGCCCTATGCGCTTGGAGCACGCTGGTGCTTGTCCTCCGGGGCTCCGGTCACGCCCAAGCCTCCTGCCCCGACCACCAGCAACGCCGGCCTCCATGTGGCGGGCTGGTCTTGCAGCCTGACCCATGTGGGGGCCCTAGGACAGCTCAGTTGCTACCATTGCTGTCGTCACTGTCCAGGTATGCACCCAGCTGGCTCAGGGAGGACACGCCGGGCGTCGGGGGCGCAGGGTCGGCCTCCTTCCTGCTCTGCGGGGGTCCTGGGGGGAGAGTGAGAGTTAGCCCATCTCAGCTCCAGACTGGACGGGCCAGGGACAAGGCCTGGAGCACGGGGCCAGCCACCTCTGCGGGTTTGCAAGGCATGCGAATGGCCTGGCCTTTCTGGATGGCGCCTGATGGGACCTGTCAGAGTCACATCCACACACACTGGACTTGACAGCCCCGCTTCCGAACGATGACCCATGGAAGCCCCTGCTGAGGCAGGCGGCACGCGCTGCAAAAACTGGAAATGGCGCCAAGTTCAAAGTCCAGTCACTGCGGACCTAACCGCCCTAGGAAAAATCCCACTAAGGCAATTAAGACGGACAGAGTCTATGCCTGGCTGTGAAAGCCACTCCGACCCTCAGTCTCTTCCTCTGACAAATGGGATATTTCTGGGGGGGGGGGAACCCTGCCATGGCAAGGATCTGAAGCCTCAACCTGTTTCCATATAAATATTGATTTAGAAAAGAATTAGAAATGTAGGCACACAGTTATTCCTTTATATAATCATATATCATCCTATGGTTACTCACTTATAAAGATATATACTCAATATAACCCTTCATTTTACTAATGATTATTGGGTTACGAAGCATGGAACTCAGGTGACATTGTGAACACAGTGACCCCAAGGCAAGATGCTCTAAGCCCCCTGTCACGCCTGCATAAGGGCTGCCGGGGGGCGCCTCGGCTGTGTGGGAGCGCCAGCGCTGGGGAAGCGCCCGCTGGTTAGCCAGCTAGGGAAGATGTCTAAAATCTCCTTGCCTCGGCTACTTGAAAGTCCTGGACCCTTGTCTCCAAGACACGTGATTTACCGGACCCTATCACCGACCACCATGACCTCAGCCTGCCTTCCCGCCCAGTGCCTGTACTCAAGGGTGTCCAGGCACACGAGGTGACTGCTGGACTCCGTGCTTTGGCTGGCAGTGGACCCCTGGGCCCAAACTCTCTTCTTTCTCAGTGTCTTGTGGGTTTTATTTCGTTTCCCATCTCCACACCAGCAGAGAGGGGCTCACAGGTCCCTGTAGGTCTGGACCCTACAGATAATTTGTTTTTTGAGATGGAGTCTTGCTCTGTCGCCCAGTCTGGAGTGCAATGGCATCATCTTGGTTAATGCAATCTCCGCCTCTGGGGTTGAAGCGATTCTTCTGTCTCAGCCTCCCACGTAGCTGGGATGACAGACGCATGCCACCGTATCTGGCTGATTTTTGTATTTTTAATAGAGATGGGGTTTCACCATGTTGGCCAGGCTGGTCTTGAACTCCTGATCTCAGGTGATCTGCCCTCCTCAGCCTCCCAAAGTGCTGGGATTACAGGCGTGAGCCACTGCGTCTGGCCAAAAATTTTTTTTTTTTTTTTTTTTTTTTGAGATGGAGTCTCGCTCTGTCGCCCAGGCTGGAGTGCAGTGGTGCAATCTTGGGTCACTGCAACCTCCACCTCCCGGGTTCAAGGAATTCTCCTGCCTCAGCCTCCCAAGTAGCTGGGATTATAGGCACCTGCCACCGTGCCTGGCTAATTTTTGTATTTTGTAGAGACGGGGCTTCACCACATTGGCCAGGCTGGTCTTGAACTCCTGACCTTAAGCGATCCGCCCGCCTTGGCCTCCCGAAGTGCTGGGATCACAGGCGTGAGTCACCGTGCCCAGCCAAATGGCATAATTTTGATCAGTACTGACAAAAATGTCTCAAGCGTCTCCAAGGCTCATCGTGTGCCAGGGTCTACTCAATTATCAGCACTCACAGAATCAACCCAAACCTGGGGACTGATCCCACCTACGTGAGGTGGGTCCCCTTAGCTGCATTTTACAGGACAGGACACTGGGACCCTGCTGGGGGGAGGTTCTCGGCCAAGGCCACAGGACAAGCCAATGGAAACTGGAGGGATCTGCCCCCGGCTGCTCCGCTCCGAATTCTGGCAACGCTGACCGCACCCCAATCCTCCATCCACCCGGGGCTGGAAGCGTGGGGCTCTCACCCCTGCAGAGCACCAGGTATGTGACGGCAGCCGTGCATGCCGTAGAGACAGCCAGGGAGGGGCACGGGGCCGCCTGGCATCTGCAGACAGCGAAGGTCGCATAGGGAAGCGCGGATTTGACATTTATTTTACACACTCCCACGTGACTTGGGCTTTAAAAGCAAGCACTGGCTCCTTTTGTAAATAAAAGACAAAAAGAAGCCACCTGACTTCTCTTCTCACGCCACTAATTGGTCCTGTGGTGCTCGGATGCCACCCCCCACCCACCCGATGAAGGCTCCCTAATTGCAGTGGGAGCGCTGCCGCCACCTAGAGGCCATGATAGAAACCGTGCCCGGCTCTGGAAACTCAGTGACCTTACCTGGGGCTGGGGCCCCCTGTGGCGGCCCGTCCAGGTCGGCCTTTGCCTTCTTCAGCACGACCAGCCCCGACAGCGGGGGCCGGCTGCCCAGGCTGCCAATGCTCTGCTCCCAGACCTCCACCTTCCTCTTGGGCTTTGGGGCCTGTAGGTGATAGGGACATGTGAGGGGGTCTGGCCCCTCTGCCCCCAACCCCTGCTCACGGCCCCACTGACCACATTCCTCTTCTGCTCTAACCTCCTCTATGGCCCCCCACTGCCCTAGGCTAGGCACTAAAGGCCTCTGCCCATTCTCCATCCCACATAACCTGGTCTGGCACTTCCTGAATCACACTGTGTCTTCTCATCTTCATGCCTTTACCCATGCTATTCCCTTCACCAGGGGTGTCCCCTTTTCCACGCACTTGCTTGGTGAACTCCTACTCGCCCTTCAATACCCAACATAAAACACCCCACCTCTGAGAAGCCCATAATGATTCAAGCTCACATGCAGGCTGCATGTCCATGCTCACTGTGCCCTCTGCTGGCTGTTAGAACTCTCTCCCTAACTCACTGTGAGCCTGTCTTCCCCACTGCTGGTTCTGTAGTGCCACAAACAGTTCCCAACACAAGAAGGTGCTTAATCAATGTGCTTGAGGGAACAAGTGAAAACGGAGGAGGCTGCTTTGAGGAAGAGTTAGGGACAGGTAGAAAAGGGTCAGCACGACCTCCAGCTCCCTAACTGCAACAGAAGGGCCCCTTTAATCTACTTTTATTTATTAAAAAACATTTTTTTTTTGAGAGAGTCTCACTCTATTGCCCAGGCTGGAGTGCAATGGTGCAATCACAGCTCACTGCAGCCTCGAACTCCTGGCTCAAGCGATCCTCCTGCCTCAGCCTCCTGCAGGAGCGCGTCACTATGGCAGGCTAACATCTTTATTTTTCATAGAGATAGGGTCTCGCTGTGTTGCCCAGGCTGGTCTCGAACTCCTGGCTCAAGCGATCCTCCCATCTCAGTGTCCCAAAGAGCTGGGATGACAGGCGTGAGCCAGGCAGAGTCTCATTCTGTCACTCAGGCTGAGTGACCTCCGCTCACTGCAACCTCCGCCTCCCGGGTTCAAGAAATTCTCCTGCCCCAGCCGCCCAAGTAGCTGGGAGTACACGCACCCACCACCACACCCAGCTAATTTTTGTATTTTTAACAGAGATGGGGTTTCACCGTGTTGGCCAGGCTGGTCTTGAACTGTTTCAAGTTCTGTGCAGCTCTGTGAACTGTGTGACTCTGTTTTATGTTTAAATAGAAGAAGTGGTAGCCACTGGGTTAAGGAAGTCCTGGTGGGTGCTCTGCCCTCACGGAGCTCACCATGTGGGGAGAGAGAGGGACAAGGAGACCAGTACCCATGACAACATCCATCTGGGTGAGAGTGAAGCCAGGGCACGTGAGCTTGAACTGGGAGGATGAGTTTCTCAGAGGAAGGGTGTCTTGCATTGGGTATTGAAGGGTGAGTAGGAGTTCACTCAAGCGAAGGGGGCATCCCAGGTAAAGGAGACGGCATGGGTAAAGGCGTGGAGATGAGAAGCCAAGATGTGATTCAGGAAGTGCCAGGGCAGCGCATATGAGGGATGGAGAAAGGACGGTGGCTTTCAGTGTCCAGCCGAGAGTGGGGGGTGGTGGCCACTGTGAAGGTGTCGGAGAGACCTCCTTCAAGTCGTAGCTCTGGACTGATTTCAGAATGAGGAAAAGAGGTTAAAGGCACAGACGGCCAGGTGCGGTGACTCATGCCTGTCATCCCAACACTTTGGGAGGCCGAGGTGGATGGATCACTTGAGGTCAGGAGTTCGAGACCACCCTGGCCAACACGGGGAAATCATGTCTCTACTAAAATGAAAATACAAAAATTAGCCAGGTGTGGTAGCACACGTCTGTAATCCCAGCTACTCAGGAGGCTGAGGCAGGAGAACTGCTTTAGCCTGGGAGGCAGAGGTTGCAATGAGCCAAGATCGTGCCACTGGACTCCAGCCTGGGTGACAGAAAAAAAGTGACATAGGTTAGTTCCAAAAACCTTTTTTTTTTGAGATGAAGTCTCACTCTTGTCGCCCAGGCGAGAGTACAGTGGCGTGATCTCGGCTCACTGCAGCCTCCACCTCCCAGTTCAAGCGATTCTCCTGCCTCAGCCTCCTGAGTAGCTGAGATTACAGGCACCCACCACCACGCCTGACTACTTTTTGTACTTTTAGTAGAGACAGGGTTTCACCATGCTGGCCAGGCTGGTCTCGAACTCCTGACCTCACATGATCCACCCGCCTCGGCCTCCCAAAGTGCTGGGATGACAGGTGTGGGCCACCGCGCCCGGCCAGTTCCCAAAACTTTCTACAGGTGGTACTCATCATCACTAGGCTCAACTAATGACTGGGAGGCCAAGGTGGGAGGACTGCACGAGGCCAGGGGTCTGAGAGCAGCCTGGGCGACATACACACTGGTCTTTTAAAAAAAGAAAGGGCCGGGCGTGGTGGCTCACGCCTGTAATCCCAGCACTTTGGGAGGCCGAGGCGGGTGGATCACGAGGTCAGGAGATCGAGACCATCCTGGTCAACACGGTGAAACCCCGTCTCTACTAAAACTACAAAAAATTAGCTGGGCATGGTGGCGCGTGCCTGTAATCCCAGCTACTGAGGAGGCTGAGGCAGGAGAATTGCCTGAACCCAGGAGGCGGAGGTTGCGGTGAGCCAAGATCGCGCCATTGCACTCCAGCCTGGGTAATAAGAGCGAAACTCCGTCTCAAAAAAAAAAAAAGAAAAGAAAAGAGAAAAAAGAAAAAAGAAAGGAAGGAAGGAAGGAAGGAAGAAAATTAAAAATGAGCTGGGCATGGTGGCATGCACCTGTGGTCCCAGCTCCTTGGGAGGCTGAGGTGGATCATTTGAGCCCATGAGGTGGCGGCTGCAGTGAGCTGTTATCATGTCACTGCACTCCAGCCTGGGTGACAGGGCAAGATCTCAACTGTAAAAGAAAAATAAAATAGCCGGGCACGGTGACGTGTGCCTGTAGTCCCAGCTACTCAGGAGGCTGGGACTGGAGGATCGCCTGAGCCCAGGAGTTCTGGGCTGTAGTGCGCTATGCTGATCGGATGTCCGCACTAAGTCCAGCATCAATATGGTGACCTCCCGGGAGCAGGGGACCACCAGGTTGCCTAAGGAGGGGTGAACCTGCCCAGGTCAGAAACGGAGCAGGTCAAAACTCCCGTGCTGATCAGCAGTGGGATAGCACCTGTGAATAGCCACTGCACTCTAGCCTGGGCAACATAGCGAGACCCTGTTTCTAAATAAATAAATAAATATTTAAAAAGCAAATAAATAAAATGAAATAAACCAAGAAAATGCAAGTGTGGAGATATTGCTTCCTGTAGAAGTTAGGGTAAAGGTCTGAAAAGTCTGGATAAAGATGTATCATGTAAAACCAAATAAAACACCTGCTGTCAACAGACTGAGGGAGGGAATCGTAAAAGGGTGGACTGCTTCCAAAGCAGCTTCACTCTCTTGATTCACTGTTTTAAAACAGAGAGGACATTGCAGACAATGAATTCTGGGAGTGGTTTATGTAAGCACCACAGTGTGAGAACTCTAACCAGGGGATACAGCTGCAAAGAAAATGTCTTTTAAAAACGTGTCTTAGGTTTTTTAAGACATGGTGGCCGATGCCTGGAATCCCTGTGCCTTTAGAGGCCAAGGCAGGAGAACCGCTTGAAGCCGGGAGCTTGAGACCCGCCTGGGCAACACAGCAAGACCGCGTCTCTGCAAAAGCAATTTGAAAAACCAGGAGATGGGCGCATGACTCACGCCTGTAATCCCAGCACTTTGGGAGGCCGAGGTGGGTGGATCACGAGGTCAAGAGATTGAAACCATCCCAGCCAACATGGTAAAACCCCATTTCTACTAAAAATACAAGGAATTGCCAGGCGTGGGGGCAAGCACCTGTAATCCCAGCTACTTAGGAGGCTGAGGCAGAAGAATCACTTAAACCCAGAAGGCGGAGGCTGCAATGAGCTGAGATTGCACCACTGTACTTCAGCCAGGCGACAGAGCGAGACTCCGTCTCAAAAAAAAAAAGACAAGAAAAATTCGCCAGGCACAGTGGTGCATGCCGGTGGTCCCAGCTACTCAGGAGACCGAGGTGGGAGGATTGCTTTAGTCCAGGAGGCTGAGGCTGCAGTGAGCTGGGACTGCGCCCACACACTCCAGCCTGGACGACAGAGCAAGACCCTGTGTCAAAAAAAAGAAAAAAAAGAACATTCATTTCTGTGTGTCTGTGTTATTGGCTTATGAGCCTCCACTTTAGCTACCTTCTTCAGTCAACAAACCAGAGTGGCCGAGGCCACCTTGTAGGAGTCAGCTGTGGCGGAAAATGCTGGTCACCCCACTAAATTCTTTCCTCCCTTCTTTTTTTTTTTTTTTTTTTTTTTAAGTCTCCCTGTGCAGTGGTGCGACCTTGCCTCACTGCAACCTCCGCCTCCCAGGTTCAAGCAAATCTCCTGCCTCACCCTCCGGAGTAGCTGGGATTACAGGCATGTGCCACCACACCTGGCTAATTTTTGTTTTCAGTAGAGACAGAGGTTTCACTATGTTGGAAAGGCTGTTTGAACTCCTGACCTCGGGAGATTCACCCGCCTCGGCCTCCCGAAGTGCTGGTGGCCTGAGCCACAGTGCCTGGCCCCTCTTTGTTCTAGTTAGCAGGACAGCCAGGCACAGGCCAGCTGGAGGAGGTGTCTCACAGCTTCCCTTGCAGCCAGATGGGGCCTTGTGACTATGCTGTGGCCTATGGCATGAGAGAAGAATTGAAGTGGGCCACATCCGCAACTGGGTGGTCCTCCACACACCCTTCGCCTTCCCACAGCCGGACGCTGACGGTGCTCTGAGTCAGCTGTGATCACAGCGCAGGAAGCCGTGCTCCAGAAGGAAGGAGCCTGAATCCCTGAATGACTCCATGGAGCAGAGCCTCCTGGAAGTCCTGTCAGCCCAGGACTGTTATGTGATTGAGGAATCAAATTCTATGTTCTTTCTTTACATTCCCTTATTTCAGCAGCTTAAACAGGAGTTGGCAAATTATGGACCCACAGCCTGCCACCTGCTTTAGGAAATTAAGTTTTTATTTATTTATTTATTTTTGAGACAAAGTCTCACTCTGTCATCCAGGCTGGGGTGCAAAGGCATGATCTTGGCTCACTGCAAACTCAACCTTCTGGGTTCAAGTAATTCTCCTGCCTCAGCCTCCTGAGTAGCTGGGATTACAGGCACGAACCACAGCATCCAGCCTATAAATAAAGTTTTATTGGCACCACGCCATGTCCCCTTAATTACACCATCATGGTTGTCCTGGGCTATAGCTGCAGACTGGCCTTTTAAGAAAAAGTCAAGCAGACTCCTGGCTTCAGCTGTCCCTAGGTCAGCCGGGAGCCCCCGGGGACTCAGGCAGCCCCCCTCACCTCATCCAGGATGGCGGTGGGGTTGGGCCGAGGGGCCGGCTGGAGGGGCGCAGGAGCAGCCTCGTCCTCTGAGTCGGAGTCTTCCAGCAGTCTTCGTTTTCTGGATTCCTCCAACAGGGCCCTGTGGGATGGGAGATGGGAGCTTGGACGTGCTCTGCACAGGGGACAGCACCTGGGACGCGTGTGCTGGAGTGGCAAGTGGCCTGGGTGCCTGGACGCCCCTTCCTGCCCTCGGCGAGCAGGGGTGGGACTGAGTAGAGGACACAAAGATTACTTTTTTTTTTTTTTGAGATGGAGTCTCGCTCTGTAGCCCAGGCTGGAGTGCAGCGGCGTGATCTTGGCTCACTGCAACCTCCACCTCCCGGGTCGCTGTTCAAGCAATTCTCCTACCTCAGCCTCCCAAGTAGCTGGGATTACAGGCACGAGCCACCATGCCCAGCTTATTTTTGTATTTTTCAGTAGAGAAGGGGTTTCACCATGTTGGCCAGGATGGTCTTGAACTCCTGACCTCGTGATCCACCTGCCTCGGCCTCCCAAAGTGCTGGGTTACAGGGGTGAGCCACCGCGCCTGGCCTACTTTTTTTTTTAGACACGAGGTCTCACTCTGTCACCCAGGGTGGGGTGCAGTGGCATCATCATAGCTCACTGCAACCTTGATCTCCTGGGTACAAGTGATCCTCCCCACTCAGCTTCCTGGGCAGCTGGGTCCAAAGGCATGTGCCCCTATGCCTCCTGAATTTTTATTTCATTTTATGTTTGAGATAGTCACTCTGTTGCCAGGCTGGAGTGCAGTGGCGCGATCTCAGCTCACTGCAACCTCCTCCTCCCGGGTTCAAGCAATTCTCCTGCCTCACCCTCCCAAGCAGCTGCGATTACAGGTGCCTGCCACCACGACTGGCTAATTTTTTTTGAGACAGAGTTTCGCTCTTGTTGCCCAGGCTGGAATGCAATGATCTCGGTTCACCGCAGCCTCCGCCTCCCGGTTTCAAGCGATTCTCCTGTCTCAGCCTCCTAAGTAGCTGGGATTACAGGCACGCGCAACCATGCCCAGCTAATTTTGTATTTTTAGTAGAGACGGGGTTTCTCCATGTTGGTCAGGCTGGTCTCAAACTCCCGACCTCAGCCTCCCAAGGTGCTGGGATTACAGGCATGAGCCACCACGCCCAGCCCATGCTTGGCTAGTTTTTGTATTTTTTTTTTGAGGCAGAGTCTCACTCTGTTGTCCAGGCTGGAGTGCAGTGATGCGATCTCGGGGCAGTGATGCAATCTCGGATCACTGCAACCTCCACCTCCTGGGTCCAAGTGATTCTGCAGCCTCAGCCTCCAGAGTAGCCGGGACTACAGGCATGTGCCACTGTGTCCAGCTAATCTGTGTATTTTTAGTAGAGATAGGGTTTCACCGTGTTGGCCAGGATGGTCTCAAACTCCTGACATCAGGTGATCCGCCTGCCTCAGCCCCTTGAAGTGTTGGGTTTACAGGTGTGAGCCAGCGTGCCCAGTCTACTTTTTATTTTTCAGTTTTTAATTTCAATTTTTGTTTTAGATGGAGTCCTGCTCTGTTGCCCAGGCTGGAATTTAGCGGCACCATCTCGACTCACTGTAACCTCTGATTCCAGGGTTCAGGCAATTCTCCTGTCTCAGCCTCCAGAGCAGCTGGGATTACAGCCATCCGCCACCACGCCCAGCTAATTTGTTTTTGTGGTTTTAGTATAAATGGGGTTTAGCCATGTTGGCCAGGTTGGTCTTGAAATTCTGATCTCAGGTGATCTACCCGCCTCGGCCTCCCAAAGTGCTGGATGACAGGCGGGAGCCACCACGCCTGGCCACAGCTCAGATTCTCAAGGAGGGAGGGGAGACCAGGCACTGGGAAAGGCGGGTCACAGGGGCTCATACCTGTCATCCAGCACTTCGGGAGGCTGAGGTAGGAGGACTGCCTGAGGCCAAGAGTTCAGGACCAGCCTGGCCAACAGGGCGAGGTCCTGTCTCTAGAAAAATAAAAACAATTAGCTGGGCATGGTGATGAGTCCTGTGGTCCCAGCTACCCAGAAGGCTGAGGCAGGAGGATCCCTTGAGCCCAGGAGATGGAGGCTACAGCGAGCTCTGACTGCACTCCAGCCTGGGTGACAGAGCGAGACCCCTGGCTCAGAAAAACAGAAAAAGAAAAGCATTCACCCAGGGGGCCTGAGGCTGTGTCCTCAGAAGGTGGCTGGAGAGGGCGGCCCTTGGTGGGAGTCTGGGAGCCTGCACTGGGGGCCCCCTCAGTGACACGACAGGCTCTAGGGCCTCAGCTGCTCCTGCGAACACCATGGTGTATGCGCGACCCTGCTTTTCTCTGGCGTCTGGAATCCTGGCATGGGCCAGGCAGGGCGCTGTGGGTCCAGGCTGCATAGGAACCCTACACTGGGTCTCTAGGAGCTTCCCCGGTGACTGCGTCTTTCTCCGGACTCGTGCTGGGGATGAGGCGCGATCTTCGAGGCTCCAGCAGGAGAGGATCTGGAAGGCCTGGCCCCCAACACACCCCACACGCCTTTGCCCTGTGCTGAATCTGCTGTGTCCTCTCACTGTGACAAACCACAGCCATGCGGGCGACCATGTGCTGAGCCACTGAGCCTGGCGGTGGCCTGGACACCCCCGAGACAGATGCTGCAAGGGAGAAAGTGAGTTGCTCGGTGGGAAAGGGGTCCCTGCGAAGTGGGGGAGGGTCCCGGGCAGAGGCAGCACCCGCCGTGCAGAGGCTGCGAGCTGGGCCTGGGATGGGCCGGCCCCGACTCACGCGGTTTCCTGCTCGTCCTCCTCCTGCTCCTGCCTCCGCCGCTCCTCCTCGGACAGGCGGTGCTGCCGCAGCATGGCCTCAAAGTCCACGTGCGCCTGCCGCTGGTTCAGGTCCTTCAGCTCCTGCAGGTTCTCCAGCACCTCCATCTCCAGCTTGGAGTCCTTGGTCCGATTCTCTAGCACCTGGTGGGCGGGGGGGCAGAAGGGCTGAATGCACGGTGCCCTGGGCACACCCTGCCTAGCCTCGGGGACCGCCGCGGGCCATGGGAGGAACCCCCCCTACCCCAATGTTTCCATCTTGCTCAGGGAACCCCCTGCCCATGCCCAGCGCTGTGCCCATTTCACAGGTGAGAACACTCAGGTCTGGGGCAGGAAAGTGACGTCCATGGGGCTGAGCAGTGGTAGAGCTGTGATCTGAGCCCCTGGGCAGGGTAGGGTGGAAAGAGTCCGGCTCTGGACTCAGGTGGCCTGGACTTCCGGCCTGGTGCCATCTTTCAGTAAAAATAATAGGGAAAAATTCAGCCAGGCGTGGTGGCTCACGTCTGTAATCCCAGCATTTAGGAAGGCCGAGATGGGAGGATCACTTGAGGTCAGGAGTTCGAGAGCAGCCTGGCCCACATGGTGAAATCCTATCTGTACTAAAAATACAACACTGGCTGGGAGTGGTGGCGTGTGCCTGTCATTCCAGCTACTTGGGAGGCTGAGGCAGGAGAGTTGCTTGAACCTGGGCGGCAGAGGTTGCAGTGAGCTGAGATCACATCATGTACTCACACCTGAGTGACAGAGGGAGACTCCATCTCAAAAAAATACATAAAAATAAAAATACAAAAATTAGCCGGGGGTGGTGGCGCACACCTGTAATCCCAGCTACTTGGGAGACTGAGGTAGGAGAATCACTTGAACCTGGGGGACAGAGGTTGCAGTGAGCTGAGGTCGTGCCAATGCATTCCAGCCTGGGTAGCAGAGCGAGGCTTCATCTCAAAAAAATCATCATAATAAGGAAATATGTAAAAAGACAGCCTGAGCACCTGCTGTAGGCCGGGCTAATACCCTACGCTGGGCCAAAACCTTTGCATATGCAATCTCATTTAATCCTCACAACCCCCATTTTACAGAAAAGAAAACTGAGGCTGAGGGAGGCGAGTCTGGCAGCCACAGGCCTCTTAAGAAGTGGCTTTGGAGCCAGGCCGGGCTGGGCATCAATCCTGCCTGGCTGCTTCCCGGTGCTGTGACCTTGTGGTCTTTACCCTTTGGAAAATGGCAATTCTGGTAGTTTTAAAATATATCCACAAACTCTCTGATGCTTCTCCCTTTAAGGGGTGGAGGTAACTCCCCACCCCTTTAGCAGGGGCCGGACATGGCTACTTAGTCTAATGGGCAATGACAGAAGTAACGGCATGTCACTTCTGAGAACAGGACAGGAAAGCACAGAGCTTCTTCCTCACTCATGCATGCTCACGTGCTCACACGCTCGCGCGCGCTCTCTCTCTCTCTCTCTCTCAGGTCTGGGGTAGGCAGTCACCATGTTGTGAGGATGCTCAAGCAGCTCTCCAGGTGGTGAGGCGCTGAGGCCTCCCGCCAACAGCCAGTAGAGGGAGCCAGTTTTCAAGTGGCTCCTCCAGCCCCAGTCTAGCCTTCAGATGATACTGCCCTGGCCAACACCTTGACCGCAACATCATGGGAGCCCCCAAGCCAGAACCATCCAGCTTAGCTGCTTCTGGAGGCCTGACTCTCAAAAACTGTGGGATACTAAATGTCTGTTGTTTAAGGTCACTAAGTTTTGGGATAACCTGTTATGGAGCAATAGCTGACTAGTACCAGGGTTAAGAGCCCTTCGATGTCAGCATGGAGGTAACTAAAGTCACACACAGACAGCAGTGCAACAGCCCCAGGCACACACCAAACCCTCACCAAGGCTCATTTCCCTCCCTGTTGCTCTGCATGGCCATGGAAAATGCTGGATCAGCTCTGATGTGGCTTGCTCAGAAAACTCGCATTTGGAAGGGGTGGGTGGGTCCAGAAATAGATGGGAATGGACGGGAAATACGGGAGTGGGCAGGGACAGCAGTGAACAGAATCATTTTAAAATTTATTATATATATGTGTGTTGTACACATATAGCTATATGTATAAGTACATACGTGTGTGTATACATATGTACAAATACACACACACACACACACATACATATATATATACACACATTTTTTTTTTTAGTGCCAGAGTCTTGATTTGTCTCCCAGTCTGGAGTGCAGTGGTGTGGTAACAGCTCACTGCAGACTTGACCTGCTCAAGTGGGCTATTATCACTTGGACTCAAGTGATTCTCCTGCCCCAACCTCCCTAGTAGCTGGAATTACAGTTACACACCAGTACACCTGGCTAATTCTTTAATGTTTTGTAGACACAGAGTCTCACTGTGTTGCCCATGCTGGTCTAGGACTCCTGTACTCAAGCGATCCTCCCGTCTCAACCCCTAAAGTAGCTGGGACTACAGGTTCAAGCCACCATGCCTGGCTCATTTCAATATTTCTGAGAAAAACAAATTGTCCAATTGGAAGTGAATATAATTTATTTTACTTTATTTTATTTTTGAGACAGAGTCTTGCTCTGTTGCCCAGGCTGGAATGCAGAGGCACGATCTTGGCTCACTGTAACCTCTGTCCTCTGGGTTCAAGCAATTCTCCTGCCTCAGCCTCCTGAGTAGCTGAGATTACAAGCATGCACCACCAGGCCTGGTTAATTTTTTTCTTTTTTTCTGAGACAAAGTCTCACTCTGTTGCCCAGGCTGGAGGGCACTGGTGTGATCTTGGATCACTGAAACCTCTGCCTCCCGGGTTAAAGTGATTCTCCTGCCTCAGCCTCCTGAGTAGCTGGGATGAAAAGTGTGTGCCACCATGCCTAGCTAATTTTTGTATTTTTTGTAGAGACGGGGTTTCACCATGTTGTCCAGGTTGGCCTCAAACTCTTGACCTCATGATCTGCCCACCTTGGCCTCCCAAAGTGCTGGGATTACCGGTGTGAGCCACTGTGCCTGGCCTCCTGGGGACATCTTGAAGTTTTACCAACCATGCCCCCTATCCCATCTTCCTTCCCTGGGGACCTGAGGCAGGGAAGGCACACCTGCTGGCACATCCACTCCCCCAACACACAGACCTACCCACCGCCCACACACACCCACACACACCCCTACAAACACATCCATACCCCTGCCCACACACATGCACTTACCCACCCACACACCCCCACAAACCCACACCTACACCTACACACACACCCGTACCCACATACACACACACACACCTGCACACACACCACTACACACACATCCACACCCCTGCCCACACACATTCACTTACCCCCCACACACACACCCACAAACCCACCCCTACACACACACACACCCCCCTGCCCACACACATGCACTTACCCACCCACACACCCCCACAAACCCCCACCTACAGCGACACACACACCTGCACACACACACTCACACACCCACACACACAAACCCACACCTACACCTACACACATGCACCCGCACCCACACATACACACACACACCTGCACACACCCCTAAAGTAGCTGGGACTACAGGTTCAAGCCACCCACACCTGCACCCACACATACACCTGCATCCACACCCCACACACACCCACACCCCCACACCTACACCTACACACCTGCATCCACACACACACACACACACACACGGTGCCCATGAACACCTGCCTGCCCCCAGCTCACCTTCATGGGGTTGTTCAGCTCCTCATCCTCCCGCTCCTTCTGCACCCTCTTCTCCTCCTCCTCCAGGAGCTTCTCAGCCTGGAAATTCCTCGTGGCTCCGTGCTCCATGGTGTAGTCTGTGTTTTCAGGGTCTGTCTGGAGGGAGGATAGACAGACATCAGCTCCTACATCCCCAGGCACCAGAAACTTCTAAAGCACCACCAGCAGTTCAGGGCCCCTTCTAAATTTTTTTTTTTTTTTTTTGAGACAGAGTGTTGCTCTGTCACCAGGCTGGAGTGCAGTGGCACGATGTTGACTCACCGCAACCTCTGAATCCCAGGTTCAAGCGATTCCCCTGCCTCAGCCTCCTGAGTAGCTGGGACTACAGGTGGGCACCACCATGCTCAGCTAATTTTTGTATTTTTAGTAGAGACAGGGTTTCACCATGTTAGCCAGGATTGTCTTCATCTCTTGACCTCGTGATCCACCCCCCTCGGCCTCCCATAGTGCTGGGATTACAAGCATGTGACCCACCGTGCCCAGCCATCCTTCGCTCTGATTTTTATTGCTTTGGCCAGTGCAGTTTCTTCCTAGTGCTCCTCCCATCTCTTTGGGCAAAAACGCCCAACTCCCTGGCGTGAACTTTAAGACTCTTCTCTATGTGCCCACTCCCTACCCTCAACATGACTGCAAATAAAATCTCCAAGGAGGCGGGTGGGTCACTGGAGATCAGGAGTTCAAAGCCAGCCTGGCCAACATGGTGAAACTCTGTCTCTACCAAAAAAAGAAAAATTAGGCCAGGCATCCTGGCTCATGCCTGTAGCCCCAGCACTTTGAGAGGCCAAGGCAGGTGGATCAGGAGGTCAGGAGTTCGAGACCAGCCTAACCAACATGGTGAAACCCTGTCTCTACTAAAAATACAAAAATTAGCCAGGTGTGGTGGCACATGCCTGCAATCCCAGCCACTCAGGAGGCTGAGGCAGGAGAATTGCTTGAACCCAGGAGGTGGAGGATGC
>NW_022437017.1:7055175-7082133 GCF_009761245.1 Sapajus apella
GTGTGCGCCACCACACCCAGCTAATTTTTCTATTTTTAGTAGAGATAGGGTTTCACCATGTTGGCCAAGCTGGTCTCAAACTTCTGACCTCAGGGAGTCTCTCTCCCGCCTTGGCTTCCCAAACTGCTGAGCTGGGATTAGAGGCATGAGTCACTGTGCCTGGTTTGGCTTTTTTTTTTAGATGAAGTCTTGCTCTGTCACCCAGATGGAGTCCAGTGGTCCAATCTGGGCTCACTGCAACCTCCGCCTCTCAGGTGCAAGCGATTCTCCTGCCTCAGCCTCCCATGTAACTGGGATTACAGTCCACCACCACACCCAGCTAATGTTTGTATTTTTAGTAGAGAACAGCATTTTGCCATGTTGGCTAAGCTGGTCTTGAGTTTCTGACCTCAGGCAGCCAGCCCACGTTGGCCTCCCAAAGTGCTGGGATTACAGGTGCGAGCCGCCACGCCCGGCCTGCATTCTTGTTTGTGCTTTTCATCCCCTATGATGATCTATCTAGGTTGCGTCTGTCTTTCTGCCTTTATGTAGAAGGCTGCCATGAACATCTCCCCCAAACCGCTGTCTGTTTCTTGGGGATAAACTGAAACGAGATTCCCTGGATGGAGAGGATGGGAGTAAGGAACCCCGGGGCCCGCCCTGATGTGACGTGTCCTGGGGGAGAGGGACCGGCCTGGTTGGCCGTCTCGTCTACCTTGAAGGTGATCTCTGCCAGGCAGCGCGTGCACTTGATGTAGAAGCGGAAGATGGGCAGGCCCAGGTAGACCTCGTTCTGCACTGTCTCCTTCCGAGCGTTGAATTTCTTCCCCTTGTAGATGTATTCTCCACACGTCTTGCACCTGTGGGGCAGGATGGAGGGACGCGCGCTGTCGTGGGATGCTGTCTCTCACTGGTAGGCTGTCCCTGCGGCGCCCCGCGAGATCACCGCTTGCTTGCCTCCAGCGATGGGGAGCTCCCTCCCTCACGAGGCAGCCTGCCCCAGCCAGCCTGTGTCCAAATTTCCTCCACCTGAGAACCTCCCGTTCCCGTTCATATCTTCCTGGGGCTTGCTCCATGGGTTGCCTGCTTGGGAATCCCTCCGAGTAGGTGAGGCCTGCCGGTCATGCACTCCCAGAAGCCATCTCGGTGTTTACAGGGCCCCCTACCCTCCAAGAGGGAAGATGCCACACAGAAAAATGCGGCCCCACCTCCCTCTCCCTGTCCTACACAGGGCTCTGCTCCCCAGCCCAGCACGCCCCCCGCCTGTCTGATCCTGCAAACTCCCCCAGCTCAGGCGCACCTCAAGGCCTCTGCTCCTATGGCCCCATGGCCAGTGACGCCCTTCATCCTCAGACCTCAGCGCCGCGGCATTTTGTCTGACGTAGCCCTGACCACCCCAAATACCTCCACCTCTTCCTTCTCCGCCACCAACCCAGGGGCTCTCTCCTGCCTGACCTACGGGGCCCTGCACCTGCCTGACTACCTAGCATCTCCACTTCCCGTTAGACTGTGGGCTCCACGAGGCCAGGGACTTTGCTTCTAGTGCCCAGCACAGACCCTGGCACACAGCAGGTGCCCGATAAATGAGTGTTGAATGAATGAATGAAGGGGAGGAGCAGGTCAACAACACATGACACGAACTGAATTTCAATGACCCAAACGTCTCCTTGTTAGGGTTGTGATTTCAAATATGCTACAACGTGAAGAGGTGTGGGGTTTAGAGCTGGTGAAATACAATCACTTTAAAGTGCTACAAAGGCAACATCTGGGTACTGTGAGAGGGGAGGACGGAGGCCTCCCGGAGGGGTGAGATCTGAGCCATGACGTCCGGCAGACAAGAGGCGCCTGCCACGTGGAAGTGGAGGGAGAAGGCCGGGCGCGGTGGCTCACGCCTGTCATCCCAACACTTTGGGAGGCCAAGGAGGGAAGACTACCTGAGGTCAGAAGTTCAAGACCAGCCTGGCCAACATGGCGAAATGCTGATTCTACTAAAAATATAAAAATGAATGGGGCACAGTGGCTCACGCCTGTACTCCCAGCACTTTGGGAGGCCGAGGCTGGTGGATCACTTGAGGTCAGGAGTTCGACACCAGCCTGGCCAACATGGTGAATCCCCACTTCTACTAAAAATACAAAAATTAGCCGGGCGTGGTGGCTGCAGGCCTGTAATCCCAGCTACTCAGGAGGCTGAAGCAGGAGAATCGCTTCAACCTGGCAGGCAGAGGTTGCAGTGAGCTGAGATCGTGCCACTGCACTCCAGCCTGGGCGACAGAGCGAGACTCTGTCTCAAACAAAAAAAGAAAAGAAAGTAGAGGGAGAGAGTTCCAGGCAGGGGCAGCAGTGCATCCAAAGGCCCTGGGGCAGCAGTGAGTTTGGCTGTTGGAGGAGCTGAAACGTATCCATGGGGCTGCATTTCTGGGGCCCTATCCTCTCTGCTCACACGTTTACTAACCACCGAGACCTGCGGGCGGCCCTGGCTGGGAGGCGCTAAGAGATCCGGAGCTGAATCCCGAATGGTGAGGTGAGGGAGGGCTGGAGTGGTCAATGTCTCAGCCGGGACCAGTGACCTGGTGTGAAGCCCGGACGGGTCACCTCTGTGGATGCCAGGCACTCCGTCCTACAGCCGTGCCCGGTGTGTGGGGTCACGCGGGGGTGCTCACCTCATGTTGAAGGGGGCCATCAGCCGCACCACGTACTGCCGGTCTTTGGGGAGCTTAAGTTTGGGGATCTTTGACGGGTCGAAGTCCGGCGGGTAGTATTTCTGCGGGGGAGGAGGGGACATTGGGGTGTGCTTTTCAGAAGCAGGCACAGGACACGGGCAGAGGGAAGGGGGTCCAGGGAGCTGTGTCAGGGGTCCCCAAGCCCACCCAGGTTCCGCAACATGCAGGGAGGACTCGCGGGACACAGTACAGTCGGGGGGAGGCCAGGCACAAACTTGCAGACTCTCCGCCAGGGGAGTCGCACAGGACGCATTAAATTCTCCCAACACGAGTCATGACAACACACTCGAAACGCTGTCTACACGGCAGACTCTAAAAAGCCAGGGTGTTTTTCTTTTTTATTGAGAGAGAGTTTCACTCGTTGCCCAGGCTGGAGTGCAGTGGCACAATCTCTGCTCACTGCAACCTCTGCCTGCCGGGTTCAAGGGATTCTCCTGCCTCAGCCTCCTGAGTAGCTGGGACTACAGGCACCCGCCACCACACCCGGCTAATATTTTATATTTTTAGTAGAGATGGGGCCATGCTGGCCAGGCTGGTCTTGAACTCCTGACCTCAGGTGATCCGCCTGCCTCAGCCTCCCAAAGTGCTGGGATTACAGGGGTGAGCCACCGCACCCGGCCAAAAAGCCAGGGTTTTTATGGGGACTGGTCATGCAGGTACCCTCTGCCTCACAGGAGCCAAGATTCCAGAATCCCAGAAGCAAAGCAGGGGTTCAGTATAAACCATTCTGTTGGCACGCTTTCGTTTGTTTTTTGAGACGAAGTTTTGCTCTTGTCGCCCAGGTTGGAGTGCAGTGGCGCCTTCTCGGTTCACTGCAGCCTCTGGCTCCTGGGTTCAAGGGATTCTCCTGCCTCAGCCTTCCAAGGAACTGGGATTACAGGTGCCCACCACCAAGCTTGGCTAATTTTTTGTATTTTTAGTACAGACAGGGATTCACCATGTTGGCCAGGCTGGTCTCCAACTTCTGACCTCGTGATCTGTCCATCTCAGCCTCCCAAAGTGTTGGGATTACAGGCATGAGCCATGTCATCTGGCCTAATTTTTGTATTTTTAGTAGAGACAGTGTTTCACCATGTTGGCCACACTGGTCTCCAACTCCCAACCTCAAGTGATCTACCTGCCTTGGCCCCACAAAGTGCTGGGATTACAGGTGTGAACTACTGCACCTGGCCTGTTTGTTTTCTGGAGGCAGGGTCTGGCTCTGTTGCTCAGGCTGGAGTGCAGTGCCACGGTCACAGCTCACTGCAGCCTCAAACTCCTAGGCTCAAGTGATCTTCCTGCCTCAGCTTCCCAAGTAGCAGGGACCGCAGATATGCGCCACCATACCCACCTAATTTTTGTCTTTGTTTTAGAGAGATGGGGTCTCACTATGTTGTCCAGAGTGGTCTTCAACTCCTAGGCTGGAGCAATCCTCCTGCCTCAGCCTCCCAAAGTCCTGGGATTACAGGTGTGAGCCACCGCGCCCAGCCTCTTTTGTTTTCTTGTTCTTTTTTTGAGACAGAGTCTCATTCTGTCACCCAGGCTGGGTTACACGGGCGCAATCTCAGCTCCCTGCAACTTCTGCCTCAGGCTCAGCCAATTCTCCTGCCTCAGCCTCCCAAGTAGCTGGGATTACAGGCACCCACCACCGTGCCTGGCTAATCTTGTTTGTATTTTAGTAGAGATGGGGTTTCACCATGTTGCCCAGGGTGGTTGCGAACCTCTGAGCTCAGGCTATCCGCCCACCTCGGCCTCCCAAAATGCTGAGATTACAGGTGTGAGCCACTGCACCCAGCTGCAAACAGGTCTTTCTAGGAGAGCAGTCCCAGACTTGCTGTAGGAACTCCCGGCAAACAGGAGCCCTAGGAAACAAGGGGAGTGTGAGTATGGATTATGACAAATAACTCCTCTGTACCGCTGGAAAATAAAGCACTTTGCTTTAGAGCGCCTGCTGGGTACCAGACACTGCAAAAAACACTTTATCCCCCTTGCCTCAAGGAACGTGTGCAAAGACTCGGACATAGAGGACAATGTGCCCATTTCACAGAGTAGTAAACTGAGCCTCATAGGTTTCAGCTACTCAGGATTCAGAACTACGGACATGACTCCATAGGAAACGATGCAGTGTAGTGATTGGGAACCTGGCCTAAGACAGTCCTGGTTTGCCCTCTACAGAGTTGCGGGGTGCAGCTCGAACAGCTGGGGGAACTGCGGGTCTCCTGCCGGAGTAATAGAAGCATTAAGTAAAGCTTAACCTCTACAAAGGGCAGGGCGCGGTGGCTCACGCCTGTAATCCCAACACTCTGGGAGGCCGAGGTGGGTGGATCACCTGAGGTCAGGAGTCCGAGGCCAGCCTGGCCAACATGGTGAAACCCCGCCTCTACTAAAAATACAAAAATTAGCCGGGCCTAGTGGCAGGCGCCTGTAATCCCAGCTAATTGGGAGGCTGAGGCAAGAGAATCGCTTGAACCCGGGAGTCCGAGGTTGCAGCGGGCGCAGAACCCGCCACTGCACTCCAGCCTGGTGCGCAAAAGCAAAACTCCGCCTCAAAAAACAAAAAACAAAACAAACAAAACCTCCCCAAAGAACGCGATTGGCTACAGGCCCGAGAGGAAGTCCCGTCCGCAGAAAACGTGATTGGCTCATTCCATCCGCAAAAACCCTATCTGCTGAAATGATTGGATAAAAGCCCAAGCCACTCCCCACAGGTGGCTGGCTACACCCTAGCCCGGAAGGGAGGACTTAGCGAAGACCCCCGCCCCATGGAAGGCGATGGGGAGGAGTCTGGGAAGCACCGTCCCGCGGAAGGCCGTTGGGGAAGAGGCATTCCAAAGAGGAGATCCCCAGGAATGCCCTCCCTCTCCCGAAGTTCCCGAACGTCCCTCTCCGACTGGAAAGCCCCAGCCACCCAACACTTACGTTTAATACTTTTCGCTCCGACATCTTTGCCTCCTAATCGCCTCGCAAGCTCTGGAGAAATGGTTAGGCTCGGTAATTATTGAGCTTTTCCGACGGAAGTCTGTACTTCCGTAAACGTCACTTCCTCCAGCCTCTATTATTGGTTGCAGCGTACACAGCTGACCTCTCTCGTTGGTTCCCATCCCCGCCTATCAAGCTGGGAGTCCCGCCGTCTTCCCTCCGGAGTTGCAACTTGTATAGCGCGAAATATGGGTTCCGGGAGCCGCCTGGCATCGGAGAATTTTCTAGAGTGCGCTGCGCGCCCTAGAAGCGGGCAGCGGCTCGTTATATTTTGTGACGTGACCCGGCTACGCGTCGCGACAGCCCTTGTTCTTCATTTTTTTCTTCAGCAAATTTGTATTATGCGCCTGCCTTGTATGCTGGGCTCTGGGAACCCACACATCGTTCCTGTGCTCTTAACTCTCACATGGGGTGACGGCCACACATAGGGTGACTTAAGAGGACCCTGGACGCCCCTTGAATCACAGATTGACTTAAAGATCAGTCTCCAAACCCACTTCCTAAACACACGCAGTGTCTCCCAAATGTCCCTCCATTGCCCACTTGCGCCTTCCCCTTAAAGAGGCCTTCGCATTCCATTCCTTCCCCAGCCTCCTCCCCGCCTTTCATGGACGTTTCCTCTGTGTCAGATTGTTCCAGGAAAGGTGACTGGATCCAAATCCCAAGAGAGGGTTCTTGGGTCTTGTGCAAGAAAGCCAAAGCAAGTTCATTAAGAAAGAAGATAGGCCGGGTGCGGTGGCTGACACCTGTAATCCCAGCATTTTGGGAGGCCAAGGCAGGAGGATCACCTGAGTTCGGGAGGGAGTTCAAGACCAGACTGACTAACATGGAGAAACCCTGTCTCTACTGAAATAATAATAAAAAAAAAATTAGTCCAGCATGGTGGCTTACGCCTGTAATCTCAGCTACTGGGGAGGCTGAGGCAGGAGAATCACTTGACCCCAGGAGGCTGAGGTTGCAGTGAGCCAAGATTGTGCCATTGCACTCTAGGTTGGGCAAAAAGAGTGAAACTCAGTCTAAAAAAGAAAGGCTGCTCCATAGACAGAGCAAAACAAACAAAAAACAAAACCTGAGGGCCGTTGGTTGCCCATTTTTATGGTTTCTTGATGCTATGCTAAACAAGGGGTGGATTATTCATGCCTCCCTTTTTTAGACCATATAGGGTAACTTCTTGATATTGCCATGGCATTTATTTACTTATTTATTGAGAAGGAGTCTTGCTCTGTTGCCCAGGCTGAAGTGCAGTGGTGCCTGCGTCTTGGCTCACTGCAACCTCCACCTCCAGGATTCAAGTGATTCTCATGCCTCAGCCTCCCCAGTAGCTGTGATTGCAGGGGTGCACCACCATGCCTGGGTAATTTTTGTATTTTTAGTAGAGACGAGGTTTCACCTTGTTGGCCAGGTTGGTCTCGAAGTCCTGACCTCAAGTGATCCACTTCCCTCAGCTTCTCAAAGTGCTGGGATTACAGGGGTGAGCCACCGCGCCCGGACTGCCTTGGCATTTGTAAACTGTCATGGTGATGGTAGGAGTGTAGCAGTGGGGATAACCACACGTCATTCTCGTTGCCATCTTGGTTTTGGTGGGCTTTGGCTGATTTCTGCACTGCAACCTGTTTCTTTTCTTCCTTTTTGAGACAGAGTTTCACTTTTGTTGCCCAGGCCAGAGTGCAGTAGTGCAGTCTCAGCTCACCACAACGTCCACCTGTCGTGTTCAAGTCATTATCCTGCCTCAGCCTCCTGAGTATCTGGGATTACAGTCATGCACCACCACACCTGGCTAATTTTGAATTTTTTCTTTAAGTAGACAAGGGGTTTCACCACGTTGGCCAGGATGGTCTTGATCGCTTGATGTCGGGATCCACTTGCCTTGGCTTCCCAAAGTGCTGGGATTATAGGCTTGAGCCACCACACCTGGCTAAAAATCAACTCCATCTTAAAACTAACAAGGCACATTCCCTGCCAGTCACGATCCAGGGTCATAAGATGTATACAATTGAGAAAATGTCTTACAAATCTTTGCAAGGAACGCTCCTACAGCAATGGAAGTTCCAGATGTCCTGATATCACATAGCAATATATGCTTTTAAGATTGTTAACGTCGCCGGGCTTGGTAGCTCATGCCTGTAATCCCAGCACTTTGGGAGGCTGAGGTGGGTGGATCATCTGAGGTCAGGAGTTCGAGACCAGCCTGGCCAATATGGTGAAACCCTATCTCTACTAAAAATCCAGCCAGGTGTGGTGGCGGATGCGTGTAATCCCAGCTACTCGGGAGGCTGAGGCAGGAGAACTGCATGAACCCTGGAGGCGGAGGCTACAGTGAGCCAAGATCATCCCACTGCACTCCAGCCTGGGCAACAGAGTGAGACTCCACCTCCCAAAAAAAAAAAAAAAAAAAAAAAAGAGGCAGGGTGCAGTGGCTTACACCTGTAATCTCAACACTTTGGGAGACTGAGGTGGGAGGATCACTTGAGTTCAGGAATTCAAAGCCAGCCTGGCTAACACAGCGAAACCACTGCTCTGCTAAAAATTTTAAAATTAGCCGGGCATAGTGGTTCATGCCTGAATTCCAACTACTCGGGAGAGTGAAACAGGAGAATCGCTTGGGAGGTGGAGGTTGTAGTGTGCCAAGATTGTGCCACTGCACTCCAGCCTGGGTGACAGGGCAAGACTCCATCTCAAAAACAAACAGCCTTAAAACAAAAACAAGGTGTCCCTCCTCTTGTTTTCTGAAGACACCCTACTTTGTAACTGAGTAGCTTTCAATAAACTGTCCCTTTTCTGCAATTCGCCTTTAATTCCTTCCTGCACGGGATCCAAGAACCCTCTCTTGAAGTCTAGATAGGGACCTCTTTTTCTGGCACCAAGAAGACAATAAAAAGGGACAATGAACGGTGTTAAATGAAGTTACAGGAGGCCATTGATTTGGTCCTGCCCTAGGCCCAACAGACCAAACTAAAATAAAATCCCTCAGGCTGACGTTTTCATCACCAAGCTGGAGCTAAGTGGTTTTCTGATCTTCCAAGAAATTGAGAATGGGAAGGAAGTGGGAAGAAAGACACAGAGAGAGAACAGTCAAATCCATGAACAGAGGCAGGTGGATCACCAGAGCTCAGGAGTTCAAGACCAGCTTGGACTACATGGTGAAACCCTGTATCTACTAAAAATGCAAAGTTAGCCGGGCCTAGTGGCCCGTGCCTGTAGTCCCAGCTACTTAGGATTCTGAGGCAGGAGAATCACTTGAACCTGGGAGGTGGAGGCTGCAGTGAGCCAAGATTGTGCCATTGCACTCCAGCCTGGGCGACAGAGCAAGACTCTGTTTAAAAAAAAAAAAGTCCCCTAACAGGCCAGTTGTTTTAACCAACACAAAAAAGTCCCCTCTGCTCTAACCTTTACAAGAAAAGTTAACTCTGAAAAGACTAATTCACTTTTTGTTTTCTATTTCTGCTTTCCTTGGCCTTTTTCTGTCTATAAAACCAACCTCCTTTGCATTGAGCTGAGATGGCGCCACTGCACTCCAGCCTGGGCAACAAGAGCAAAACTCTGTCTCAATAAATAAATAAATAAATAAAACCTCCTTTGCAAAAATGGAAGGTTTAACAGATTTAAAAAGAAAGAAAAAGAACCCCCAATCTCCTCTGCTCAGCTCATGGAAACATTCTGAAACTAGTCCAATTTTTCCATAGAATGAATACTTATGGTTATTTGAATAAACATAGAAATAGGTCCTTCCTAGTCTTAAAACTTGAAACTTACATTTCTCTCATCTTGGTTCCTTCCTCAGGAAACTGACCATCAGGCAAGGAACTGAAACTTATCAGATCATCACATCCAGACAACTAGAAGCCAGACCCCACCATCCATCAAGATTACTTCCTTAACATCCTCCCTGAATTTCTGTTTTCTCCCATTCCCCAGCTATATAAATGCCCCAAATTTTGGTTGGTCAGGGAGACATGTGTGATTTTACCACCCCTTCTCCTTACCTGAAGCAGAATAAAGCCTTCCTCCCTGGCAATCCTCGTGGTCTCAGTGATTGGCTTTCTGTGCAGAGGGCAGCAAGACCTAGACCAAACCCCTGGCATTTTAGTAGCCAGTTCGATGATGGAATGAGGTGTTGTTCAATTCCAGAATTGCAAAGAAAACCCAGTTAAGATCTCTGAACTAGGGTGGGTGTGGTGGCTCATGCCCGTAATCCCAGCACTTTGGGAGCCAAGGCTGGTGGACCACAAGGTCAGGAGATCAAGAGTATCCTGGCCTATATGGTGAAACCCTGTCTCTACTAAAAATACAAAAATTAGCTGGGCATGGTGGCGGGAGCCTGTAATGCCAGCTACTTGGGAGGCTGAGGCAGGAGAATTCCTTGAACCAGGGAGTCGAAAGTTGCAGTGAGCTGAGATCGTACCACTGTACTCCAGCCTGGGCAGCAGAGTGAGACTTCGTCTCAAAAGAAAATAAAACAAAACAAAACAAGAAGATCTCTGAACTAAATAGGTTGCAGCGTTTGTTTTGTTTTGTTTTGTTTTTGAGATGCAGTCTTGCTCTGTTGCCCAGGTTGGAGTGCAGTGACACAACCTCAGCTCACTGCAACCTCTACCTCCCAGGTTCAAGCAATTCTCCTCCCTCAGTCTCCCAAGTTGCTGGGACCTCAGGCATGTGCCACCACGCCTGCCTGATTTTTGTGTTTTTAGTAGAGACGGGGTTTCACCATGTTGGCCAGGCTGGTCTCGAACTCCTGACCTCAAGTAGCCACCTCCCTCACCTTCTCAAAGTGCTGGGAATACAGGCATGAGCTGCCACACCTGGCCAAGGTTGCAGCTTTGCCTTTTGACCATGGATAGTGATGGAAAGGGGCGATTACATGTGATGCTTGAGGGGCCTATGGCTGTTTAACAAATGACCACAAACTCAGTGTCTGAAAAACACATGCATTTGTTTCATTTATTTTTCTGACACAAGGTATTGCTCTGTCACCCAGGGTGGAGTGGGGTACTGTGATCATAGTCACTGCAGCCTCAAGCTCCCAGGCTCAAGAGATCCTCCCACCTCAGCCTCCCAAGTGGCTGGGACTGAAAGTGCATGCCATCATGTCCAGCTAAATTAAAAAAAAATTTTGGAGAGACAGGGTCTTGCTATGTTGCCATGGCAGATCTAGTACTCCTAGGGTCAAGCAATCCTCCCACCTTGGCATCCTAAACTGTTGGGATTATAGACATGAACCACTACACCTGACCAACACACATTCATTTTATTTTATTTTTTGAGATGGAGTCTTGCTCTGTCGCCAGGCTGGAGTGCAGTGGCCTGATCTTAGCTCACTGCAACCTCCACCTCCTGGGTTCAAGTGATCCAGCCTCCCGATTAGCTGGGACTACAGGCACACACCACCACGCCCAGCTAATTTTTTTTTGTATTTTAGCAGAGACAGGGGTTTCACCATGTTGGCCAGGATGGTTTTAATCTCCTGACCTCGCGATCTGCCCGCCTTGGCTTCCCAAAGTGCTGGGATTACAGGCGTGAGCCACTGCATCCAGCCAATTTTTTTTTTTTTTTTGAGACATGGTCTTGCTCTTTTGCCCAGGCTACGGTACAGTAGTGAGATCATAGCTCACTGCAGCCTTGATCTCCTCGTCTCAGGAGATCCTCCCACCTCAGTCTCCTGATTATCTGGGATTATGGGCACTCAACATAACACCTGGTTAATTTACTTTGATTTTATATTTATTTTTTCTTTATTTTTTTGTTTGTTTTTTATTTTTATTTTTTGAGACGGAGTCTCACTGTGTCACACAGGCTGGAGTGCAGTGGCACGATCTTGGCTCATTGCAACCTCTGTCTCCTGGGTTCAAGTGATTCTCCTGCTCCCAAGTAGCTGGGACTACAGGCACACACGATCATGCCTAGCTACTTTTTATATTTTTTAGTAGAGATAGGGTTTCACCATATTGACCAGGCTGGTCTTGAACTCCTGACCTCATGATCTACCTGCTTTAGCCTCCCAAAGTGCTGGGATTACAGGCATGAGCCACCGTGCACCGCCTATTTTTTATTTATTTATTTATTTATTTATTTATTTATTTTGAGATGGAGTTTCACTCTTGTTACGCAGGCTGGAGTGCAATGGCACGATCTTGGCTCACCGCAACCTCCGCCTCCTGGGTTCAGGCAATTCTCCTGCCTCAGCCTCCTGAGTAGCTGGGATTACAGGCACGCACTATCATGCCCAGCTAATGTTTTGTATTTTTAGTAGAGACGGGGTTTCACCATGTTGACCAGGATGGTCTCGATCTCTTGACCTTGTGATCCACCTGCCTCGGCCTCCCAAAGTGCTGGGATTACAGGCGTGAGCCACCGCGCCCGGCCCGCCTATTTTATTTTTTTAGAGATGGGGGTATCACTATGTTGCCCAGGCTGGTCTGGAGTTCCTGGCCTCAAGCAATCCTCCTGTCTTGGCCTCACAAAGTGTTGGGATTACAGGCGTGAGCCACCATGCCCAGCCCATTTTCATTCGTTTGATGAAAGATCTTTAATCTTTAAAGATCTCCGAGATTATTAATCTAATCACTCCTACAGAGTCCCTTTGGCTATGTCAGGCAAAATATTCATGAGTTCTGGAGACTGGGACATGGATGTCTTTGCAGAAGTAGGGAGTGTTACTCTATCTGCCACAGATGGGGTAGTCAGGGAAGGCCTCTCAGAGGAGGTGACTTTTGACCGGAAACCCAAGTGGAATCCACAGGCAAGCCCAAGGCTGTTTCTCTCTCCTTCAGGGCCTTGCTACCTTCCTTGCCCACTGTTCAGTTAAATCTCCCCAGAGCCGCTCACACCTTATTAGTGTCTATTGTCAATGAGGCTGACCTCTGGGAAGGTTTGCAGGAATGCTAACCTGAATGGATTCTACTGTCCCACTCCAGGCGCAACGCCCGCCACCCACCCTGGCATCCCTGGGCCTGTGATGTCCCCTGGTTCAGCCCTGACTCCACGGTAGTGGGGATCTGTGGTGTTTGTGTCCTTTGGGTCAGGGCTGAGTCCTCACTGGATCTCATCTAATTGAAGGGAGGAGTCTTCATTTCTTTTTCTTTTTTCTGAGATGGAATCTCGCACTGTCGCCCTGGCTGGAGCGCAGTGGCGCAATCTCGGCTCACTGCAGCCTCCTGGGTTCAAGAAATTCTCCTGCCTCAGCCTCCCAAGTAGCTGGAATTACAGATGCCCACCACCATGCCCAGCTAATTTTTTGTATTTTTAGTAGAGAAGGGGTTTCACTATGTTGGCCAGGTTGGTCTCGAACGCCTGACCTCATGATCTGCCTGCTCAGCCTCCCAAGTGGCAGGAATTATATAGGTACCCGCCACCGTGCCCAGCTAATTTTTGTATTTTCAGTAGAGCTGGGGTTCCACCATGTTGGCCAGGCTGGTCTTGATCTCCTGACCTCAAGTGATCCACCTGCCTTGGCCTCCCGAAGTGCTGGAATTACAGGTGTGAACCATGGTGACTGGCTGGAGTCTTCATTTCATTTTTGTTTTTTTTTTTCAAAAAAAAACAAGGTCTTGCTCTGTTGCCCAGGCATCAAGGCAGTGGTGTGATCACAGCTCACTGCAGCCTCAACCTCCTGAGCTCAAGCGATCCTCCCCCTCAGCCTCTCAAGTAGCTGGCTCTACGGGCTGGCAGCATCACACATGGCTAATTTATTTCACATTAATTTTTTAGAGACGGGGCTCACTATGTGGCCTGGGCTGGCCTTGAGCCCCTGACCTCAAGCCATCCTCCCACCTTGACTTCCCAGTAACTGGGATCACAGGTGCACTGCACCCAGCCCAACCACAAATTATTTTCTATTTAAACAATAAAACATATCTCACAGTCACAGTTCAGTAAGCCCCACACAGTGGTAAAGGAGAGAGTATATCCCCGTTTCCCAGCTAGAGAAACGGAGGCTCAGAGGGTAAAGTCGGTCATCTGAGGTTGCCCAGCAGCTCAGAAGGAGCAAGGCAAGGATGCCAACCCAGGCTGGGCAGACCCCACCCACCCTCAGAACAGGTGTCCTGGGGCGTAGGGTGTCGAGGACCCTGGGTCCTGTCTGGGGGCAGCAGGAAGCCCTCACTGCTTGCCAGGGGTCATCGGGGTAGTGGCAGGGAGGCTCCAGTCACTCAATTCCCCGTAGTCTGTGAGGTCCTGAGCTGCCACTTGGATGTAGTACCTGGCTTGGGGCCGCACAGCCCTGAGGATGAAGGACGTGGCTTCAATGGGCCCCACCTGGGAGAAGAGAGAGCGTGAGGTCACAGGTCACTGGAATGAGAAGATGGAGATGATCCACTGTGCACAGAACCACACAACAGAGGCTGCTGTCCTCCCTGCCCACTGCAGGCTGCCATATAGGACTCTGGCTCCAACTGTGCCGCCCCACCCCAAATGGCAGGATGAGCTCCTTCCAATCATGGACTGTCCCTGCCTGGCCCCCAGAGCCCCCTGTTTCATGAATCCTTCCTGGACCACACTAGCCCCGCAGATGTCTCACCTCTGAGAGACTTTGTTCATCAGGACACCCCTGATCCCCTATGATCCTCCCCTTTCTCCTCCTCAGGACTAAACAGGACCTCTGGGATAGGACCCCATGCCTCCCTTTATCCCTGGTCTTACTATATTAACCATGCTTTTTTTTTTTTGAGACAGAGTCTTGCTGTGTCATCGGGCTGGAGTGCAGTGGTGCAATCTCAGCTCATTGCAACCTCCGCCTCCCAGGTTCAAGGAATTCTCCTGCCTCAGCCTCTGGAGTAGCAGGGATTACAGGCTCCTGCCACCTGGCCCAGCTAATTTTCTGTTTTTAGAAATAGAAAATTTCTAAAATGTTCTGACAGGATCTGGAAGTGATGGGGTTTCACCTGAGGCTGCCTCAGCCTCTCGAGTAGCTGGGACTATAGGCCACCACCCCCGGCTAACTTTCAGTATAGATGGGATTTTGTGATATTGCCCAGGCTGGTCTCAAACTACTGAGCTCAGGTGATCTGCCTGCCTGGGCCACCGAAAGTGCTGGGGCTACAGGCGTGAGCCACCACATCTGGCCCAAATTAGCCATTTTTAAGTGCACAATTCCGGCCAGGCAGGGTGACTCATACCTATAATCCAGCACTTTGGGAGGTCAAGGTGGGACATTGCTTGAGTTCAGGAGTTGGAGATCAGCCTGGGTAACTTAGTGAGACTCCCATCTCTACAAAAAACTTAAAAATTAGTCAGGTGTGGTGGCACACACCTGTATCCTCAGTTACTCAGGAGGCTAAGGTGGGAGGATCGCTTGGGCCTGGAAGATTGAGGCTGCGCTGAGCTGTGGTGGCACCACTGCCTTCCAGCCTGGGTGACAGAGAGAGACTCTGTCTCCTGACTGAAATAAACAAAATAAACAGCATGGTTTGGCTGGGTGCGGTGGCTCATGCCTGTAATTCCAACACTTTGGGAGACTGAGGCAGGCAGATCATGTGAGGTCAGGAGTTCGAGACCAGCCTGTCCAACACGGTGAAATGCTGTCTCTATTAAAAATTTGAAAATTGGCCGGGCGCGGTGGCTCAAGCCTGTAATCCCAGCACTTTGGGAGGCCGAGGCGGGTGGATCACAAGGTCAAGAGATCGAGACCATCCTGGTCAACAAGGTGAAACCCCGTCTCTACTAAAAATACAAAAAATTAGCTGGGCATGGTGGCGCATGCCTGTAATCCCAGCTACTCAGGAGGCTGAGGCAGGAGAATTGCCTGAACCCAGGAGATGGAGGTTGCGGTGAGCCGAGATCGCGCCATTGCACTCCAGCCTGGGTAACAAGAGCGAAACTCCATCTCAAAAAAAAAAAAAAAAAAAAATTTGAAAATTTGGGCTGGGTTACTGGCCTGAGCCTGTAATTCAGCACTTTGGGAGGCTGAGATGGGCAGATCATAAAGTCAAGAGATCAAGACCATCCTGGCCAACATGGTGAAACCCTATGCTTAGTCTCTACTAAAAACACAAGAATTAGCTGGGCGTAATGGTGCAGGCCTGTAGTCTCAGCCACTGGGGAGACTAAAGCAGGAGAATCGGTTGAGCCTGGGAGGCGGAGGTTGCAGTGAGCTGAGGTTGTGCCACTGCACTCCAGCCTGGTGACAGAGCTAGCTCCATCTCAAAAAACAAACAAACAAATAAACAAAAATGGACTCAGCATGGTGGCTCATGCCTGTAATCCCAACACTCTGAGAGGCCGAGGCAGGTGGATCATGAGGTCAGGAATTCTAGACCAGCCTGACCAACATGGTGAAACCCCGTCTCTACTAAAAATAAAAAATTATCCGGACGTGGTGACGCACGGCTGTAATCCCAGCAACTCAGGAGGCTGAGGCAGCAGAATCGCTTAGAATCTGGAAGGCAGAGATTGCAGTGAGTCAAGATCACACCGCTGCACTCCAGCCTGGGAGACAGAGCAAGACTCCGTCTCCAAAAAAGAAAAAAAAATTAGCCAGGTATGGCTGCAGGTGTCTGTAATCCCAGCTACTTGGGAGGCTGAGGTGGGAGGATTGCTTGAGCTTGGGAGGCAGAGGCTGCAGTGAGTCAAGACTGCCCCACTGCACTCCAGCTTGAGTGACAGAGTGAGACTCTGTCTCAAAAAATATATATAAATAAATAAAGCTGGGCACAGTGATTCATGCCGGTAATCTCAGCACTATGGGAGGCTGAGACGGGTGGATCATGAGGCCACGAGTTTGAGACCAGCCTGGGCAACATAGTGAAACCCTGTCTTGCTAAAAAATACAAAAATTAGCTGGGCATGGCAGTGGCACATGCCTGTAGTCCCAGCTACTCCGGAGGCTGAGGCAGGAGAATCGCTTGAACCTGGGAGGCGGAGGTTGCAGTCGAGGTTGTGCTGCTGCACTCCAGCCTGGGCAACAGAGTGAGACTGTCTTAAAACAACAACAACAACAAAACAGGTGTGCAAGTGCTTGTGTGAGTCCTTGCTTTCCATCCGTCTAGGTAGAGGCCCAGGAATCAGATTGCTGGGCTGCTATTATTTAATGCACCCAGAATCCCAAGCACACCCGCTGCTCCTGGTGGGAGCCATTTCCTCTGCCAGACACCACCCTCCCTGGCCTCCCCTCATCCTCCTCACCTGGTGGAAGCGGGCAGCTCCCTGACGCTTGTAACGGATCCAGTACTTGAGTGAGAAGATCTCTGGGAAGGGCCAGGACGGGGGCGGCTCCCACTGCACCTGTAGCCGGCGCCCAGCCAGGGGACTCAGGTGCACGCCTTCTGGAGGGTCAGGCTTGACTGATGGACAAGCAGGAAGCCGGGTCAGGGGACAGCAAGTCCATTCATCCATTCATTCATTCACTCATTCATTCAACCAACAAATATGTATTATATATTATATATAATAAATATATACTATATTAATACAATAGTATAATTATATATAATACTATACATAATATAGTACTATACATAATATAATTATATAATTATATTATATAGTATATATTTATTATATATAATACATAATACACATATTATATATAATTATATAATTACATATAATCATATTATATATTATATAATTACATAGAATCAATAATTATATAAATTATGTAACATATAATATATAAATATATTTATATATGTGTCTATATGTATTTTTGAGACAGAGTTTTGCTCTTATTGCCCAGGCTGGAGTGCAGTAGTGTGATCTTGGCTCACTGCAACCTCTGCCTCCTGGGTTGAAACGATTCTCCTGCCTCAGCCTCCCAAGTAGCTGGGACTACAGGCATCCACCACCATGCCTGGCTAATTTCTGTATTTTTTTTTAAGATGGAGTCTTGCTGTATCACCAGGCTGGAATGCAGGGGACGCAATCTCGGCTCACTGCAACCTCCATCTCCCAGGTTCAAGTAATTCCCCTGCCTCAGGCTCCCGAGTAGCTGGGACGACAGGCATGCACTGCAACCACCCCTAGCTATTTATTTTTTTTGTATTTTAGTGGAGACGGGGTTTCACCATTTTGGCTAGGGTGGTCTCGATCTCCTGACCTAATGATCCGCCCACCTCGGCCTCCCAAAGTGCCAGGATTACAGGTGTGAACCACCTTGACCAGCCTTAATTTCTCTATTTTTAGTAGAGACAGGATTTCACCATGTTGGCCAGTCTGGTTTCAAACTCCTGGCCTCAAGTGATCCTCCTGCCTTGGCCTGCCGAAGTGCTGGAGCCACCATGCCCAGCTCAACCAACAAATATTGATTGAGCGTCTGCGTGCCTGGCACTGCCACAGAGCAGGGACACAGTGGTGGTCTTAACTGACCTACTCCTGTCCTCATGGAACTCACAATCTATCAGGGAGAAGGCAGGAAATAAGAAACAAATCCATAGGTCACAGAGAATAGGGAAGGAAGCTGGGGAGTGCAAGAATGGCAGTGGCCGCCATGTTTTGTTTATTTTGTTTTCTAAGATGGTGTCTCACTCTCTCACCCAGGCTGGAGTTCAGTGGCATGATCTCGGCTCACTGCAACCTCCGCCTCCCAGGTTCAAGCAATTCTCGTGCCTCAGCCTCCCGAGTAGCTGGGATTACAGGCACCTGCCACCATGCCCAACTAATTCTTGTATTTTTAGTAGAGACAGGGTTTCACCATGTTGGCCAGGGTGGTCTCAAGCTCCTGACCTCAGGTGATCTGCCTGCCTCAGCCTCCCGACATGCTGGAATTACAGGTGTGAGGCACCTCACCCGGCCTCATGTCTCTTGAGTAGACACCTAGCAGTGGAATTGCCAGGTTATGTGGCAACTCCATGTTTAACACTTTGAGGGTTTGCCAGACAAGCTGCTTTTACTAACCAGCAGCAGTGCATGAAGACTCGCAATTTTTTTTCTTTTTTTTTTTCTTTAAAGATAAGGTCTTTATAACTTGATCAAGACAGTTGCAGGTAGACAAAGAAAAAAACAAACAAAAAAGCCGGGCGCGGTGGCTCAAGCCTGTAATCCCAGCACTTTGGGAGGCCGAGGCGGGTGGATCATGAGGTCAAGAGATCGAGACCATCCTGGTCAACATGGTGAAACCCCGTCTCTACTAAAACTACAAAAAATTAGCTGGGCATGGTGGTGCGTGCCTGTAATCCCAGCTACTCAGGAGGCTGAGGCAGGAGAATTGCCTGAACCCAGGAGGCGGAGGTTGTGGTGAGCCGAGATCGCGCCATTGCACTCCAGCCTGGGTAACATGAGTGAAACTCTGTCTCAAAAACAAACAAACAAACAAACAAACAAAAAAAAAAAAAAAAGACAGGGTCTCGCTCTGTCCCCCAGACTGAAATTCAGTGCAGCCTCAATTTCCTGGGCTCCAGTGATCCTCCTGCCTCCTCAGCCTCCCAAGTAGCTGGGACTACAGGCATGTGCCACCACACCTGGCCAGTTTTTGTACTTTTTTTCCTATTTTTGTAGAGATGGGGGCGGGGTCTAACTATGTTCCCCATGCTGGTCTCAAGCTCCTGGGCTCAAGCAATCTATCCCATTCCTCAGCCTCCCAAAGTGCTGGGATTACAAGCGTGAGCCACTGAGCCTAGCCAGGGCGTGCAGTTTGTAATAATCTACTCAGGAGAGGCCTCACTGAGGAGGTGATGTATGCACAGAGACCTGAAGGAGGTGAGGGAATGAGTCATTGGGACATTTTGGGGAGTGTGTTCCAGGCAGAGGCCACCACCTGTGCAAAGGCCCTGGGACAGGACTGTGCCTGGCATGGAGGAACATCAAGGAGGCCCATGTGGCTAGAGCAGAGAGTGATGGGGAGAAAGGGAGGGGAGGGTGTGGAGGAGACAGGGCAGGTTGTGCAGGGCCTGTTGGGCAGTAGGAAGGACTAGGGCTTTGACCCCAAGGCAGATGGGAGCCATGGCGGGCTGCAGGCAGAGGGATGGGCCCTGATTGAGGTGCTCACAGGCGCCCTCTGGTGGCTGCTGTGGGAAGGACAGATTGTGTGGGCCAGGGATGGAGCCAGGGTTCAGGATGGGGGGGACCCAGCTGGCAACAATGGGGGTGATCCATGTATTGGCAGAGAAGGGGGAAGGAGGGGTCAGATTTTTGCCGAAGTGTGAAGGTGCAGCCACAGGACTACAGGACAGGTGGGAGATGGGACGGGGGGGTGGAGCAGGAAGGAGCTGGCAGTTGTCCCCCCACCCCGCCCCCGCCCCCCCTCCACTCACTGATGTGCTCTGCTATGAAAGGCACGAAGCTGCTGCAGGAGCCCCAGGGGTGGACAGCAGTGACATTCAGCACGTAGGGCGCTGTGGAGAACAGCTGGACATCTGCAATGGTGCAGCTGGTGGCCTCTGGCGTCCGCTGCAGGCAGGGCCGGCTGTGGCCCCGGGCAGCCATGCCAAGCCTGTACAGGGTAGGGCAGGCTGAGCGCCTCCGGGAGCACCTGTGGCCTCAGCATCTCCTGCTGCCGGCCTGACCCAAGACCCCAAGGAGAGGCAGGAACAGATAGGGCAGCAGGTGGGGATCCCGGGGTGTGGTCCTGGTGGTGGCCACGTCACCCCTTACCCGGGGGCGGGATATGGACCCCAACATCACAGAGTGCCTGATGGCTCAGATCGGGGATTACAACCCCAGCTAGATGCTAGCGTCCTGGATTCTAAATGGGATGTCAGCATTCCAACATTCATTCATTCATGAATGAATGAAAGGGTCTTCCTCTGGCACCCAGGCTGGAGTGCAGTGGCACCATCCTAGCTTATCATAGCCTTGAACTCCTGGCTCCAGGGATCTTTGCGTCTCAGCCTCCACAGCAGGTGGGACTACAGGGGTGCCTCCCCACTCCTGGCTAATTTGTAAATTTTTTTTTTCTAGAGACAGGGTCCCAGAATGTTGGCCCAGGCTGGTCTCAAACTTCTGGGCTCAAGTGATCCTCTCACCTTGGTCCCCCAAGTAGCTGGGACTATACGGATGTGTGCCACCACATCTGGATAATTTTTTTTGATTTTTAGTAGAGACAGGATATTGCTATGCTGCCCAGCCTGGTCTAAAACTCCTGGGCCCAAGTGATCCTCCTACCTCAGCCTCCAGAGTAGCTGGAACTACAGGCAAGTACCAACATGCCCAGCTAATTTTAAAAATTTTTTGTAGAGACGGGGGTCTCACTATGTTGCCCAACTGGGCCTCAAACTCCTGACGTCAAGCGATCCTCCCCGTTCAGTCTCCCAAAGCGGTGTGATTATAGGCATGCGCCACTGTGCCCAGCCCAGGAAGGTTTTTTTGTTTTTTTTTTTGAGATGGAATCTCACTCTTTTTCCCAAGCTGGAGTGCGGTGGTGCCATCTCGGCTCACCGAAACCTCTGCCTCCTGGTTTCAAGCAATTCTCCTGCCTCAGCTACCTGAGTAGCTGGGATTACAGGTGCATGCCACCATGCCCCACTAATTTTTTTGTATTTTTAGTAGAGACAGGGTTTTCACCATGTTGGCCAGGCTGGTTTCGAACTCCCGACCTCAAGTGATCCACCCACCTAGGCCTATAATCTACCCCACCCCCCAATCTAGCAGGGATTATAGACGTGAGCCACTACACCCAGCCAATTTTTAAAATTGTTTGTAGAGACAGGGTCTCATTATGTTGCCCAAGCTGATCTCAAATTCCTGACCTCAAGCAATCTACCCTCCTGAGCCTCCCAAAGCACTGGGATTACAGGCATGCGCCCCTGTGCCCAGCCCAGGAAGTGTATTTCTGTTGGACAGGGCTGCCCTAGAATTCCATAGGCCTGGGTTTCAGAATATCTGGGTTTCCAATTTTCCTGATCCAGGGCTCTCGGGGCCAGAGTTCTGGGCTCTTCAGGAAGTCCAGTGTCCCCAAGGTCCCCTTCCAGGCTCTCTGACCTGTATGTGGCAATGAATGACACGGGCCTGGTGGAGTTTGGAGCAGGTGGCAGGGTCCAGGAGCAATCCACAGCAATCGGGTACCGAGGGGCTCGGCATTGCACCTGGGGTAAGGTCGGAGCTGCTGGGGGCCCTGGAGAAGGACAGAAAGAGTGAGCTTGTGGTTTACCCCAGACTGTCACAGCCTTCCTGTGCGCTGGGCTCCTGACGTGCTGCCAGCCAGCACCAGGCACATGGTAGGTGCCTAATAAAGGCTTGTGGAATAAATAAATAAATAGGTACATGGACAAAACGCATCGATGTCATCTTTTATCCCCACTACAATGCATCAAGGTGAGAACTATTAGCCTATTTTCCAGATACGGAAGCTGAATCTACAGAGAGGAACTTGGGTAAGAGGGAGAGGTTTCACTGTGGTTCTCTTTTTTGTAATTTTTTTTTTTTGGAGGGAGTCTTGCCCACTCGCCTAGGCTGGAGTGCATTGGCATGATCTGAGCTCACCGCAACCTCCGCCTCCAGTATTCAAACGATTCTTACTCTCCCAAGTTTTTGGGATTACAGGTGTGCACCGCCATGCCCCGCTGATTTTTGTATTTTTAGTAGAGATGGGGTTTCGCCGTGTTGGCCAGGCTGGCCCCAAAGTCCTGACCTCAGGTGATCTGCCTCCCTTGGCCTCCCAAAGTGCCAGGATTACAGGTGTGAGCCACCAAACCTGGTGTTTTTTGTTTTTGTTTTTTGTTTTTGGAGACAAGGTATCCCACTCTGTCACCCAGGCTAGAGTGCAGTGGCACAGTCATAGCTCACTGCAGCCTCCAATTCCTGGGCTCAAGTAATCCTCCCACCTTAGCCTCCCAGTTAGCTCATTTTTAAATTTTTTAATTTTTTTTTCTTTGAGACGGAGTTTCACTCTTGTTACCCAGGCTGGAGTGCAATGGCGCGATCTTGGCTCACTGCAACCTCCGCCTCCCGGGTTCAGGCAATTCTCCTGCCTCAACCTCCTGAGTAGCTGCGATTACAGGCACGCGCCACCATGCCCAGCTAATGTTTTTTGTATTTTTAGTAGAGACGGGGTTTCACCATGTTGACCAGGATGGTCTCGATCTCTTGACCTCGTGATCCACCCGCCTTGGCCTCCCAAAGTGCTGGGATTACAGGCTTGAGCCACCGCGCCCGGCTAATTTTTTGTTTTTTTGAGCCGAAGCTTCACTCCTGTTTCTTGCGCTGGAGTATAATGGTGTGATCTCGGCTCACCGAAACCTCTGCCTCCTGGGTGCAAGTGATTCTCCTGCCTCAGCCTCCCAAGTAGCTGGGATTACAAGGTATGAGCCACCACGCCCAGCTAATTTTGTATTTTTAGTAGAGACAGGGTTTCTCCATGTTGGTCATGATGGTCTGGAACTCCTGACCTCAGGTGATCCGCCTGCCTCAGCCTCCCAGAGTGCTGATTACAGACCACACCCAGCTCTAATTTTTTTTTTTTTTTTTTTTTTTTTGGCGAGACAGAGTTTTGCTCTTGTTGCCCAGGCTGGAGTGCAATGGTGCGGTTTCAGCTCACTGCAACCTCTGACTCCTGGGTTCAAGAGATTCTCCTGCCTCAGCCTCCCAAGTAGCTGGGATTACAGGTGCCTGCCACCACACCCAGCTAATTTTTTGTATTTTTAGTAGAGATGGGTTTCACCATATTGGCTAGGCTGGTCTCGAACTCCTGACCTCAGGTGATCCACCTGCCTCGGCCTCCTGAAGTGCAGGGATTACAGGTGTGAGCCACCATGCCAGGCCCAATTTTTAAATATTTTATACAGATTGGGGGAGCAGGTCTCACTGTATTGCCCAGGCTGGTCTCAAATTCCAGGCCTCAAGCAATCCTCATGCCTTGGCATCCCAAAGTGCTGGAATTACAGGCGTGAGCCACCATGCCCTGCTGTAATCATTTTGTCTTCAAGGACGTGGAAATGTTCTCTAGTCCAAAATGAATGGGTGTCAGCCGGGCTCAGTGGCTCATGCCTATAATTCCAGCACTTTGGAAAGCTGAGGCGGGTGGATCACCTGTGGTCAGGAGTTCAAGACCAGCCTGGCCAACATGGTGAAACTCCCATCTCTACTAAAAATACAAAAATTAGCCAGGCGTGGTGGTGGGTGCCTGTAATCCCAGATACTTGGGAGGCTGAGGCAGGAGAATCTTGCTTGAACCCAGGAAGCAGAGGTTGCAGTGAGCCGAGATCAGGCCACTTGCACTCCACTCCAGCCTGGGCCAAAGAGCGAGACTGTCTCAAAATACAAAAATAAAAACAAAAAGAAGCAAAATGAATGAGTGTGACCCAAATTCCCATCTATGTCTGTATAGGTGTATAGATATCTCTAAGCTGGCCGGGTGTGGTGGCTCACGCCTGTAATCCTAGCACTTTGGGAGGCCGAGGTGGGTGGATCACCTGAGGTCAGGAGTTCAAGACCAGCCTGGCCATCATGGAGAAACCCCATCTTTAAAGAAAAAAAAAAAAAAAAGATATCTCTAAGCTGTGACTGCCACTCCCTGTCACCCACAAGGTTACATTCTTCTACCCCCAATGTGGCCCTCTTCCTCTGTGCCTCAGTTTCCCCATCTGTACAATGGGAGGGTAACCCCATCCCACCCGTGGGCACACAGGAGGTATGTGAGTTCCCACTGCAGACACGATCCAAAATCATGTCCCTCTGTGGGGGCCCCCCCCGCCAGCCCTCCAGGGATGACATACCTTCCCTTCCACTGCAGGGTGGGCAGCTGGCCCAGAGCACAAGGGCCAGGAGAAGCGGCGGGGTCATGACTACAGCCAGCTCTGCTCTCAGCAGCTGGGGTGGCGACGTCCTGGGAGACTTGAGGGGAGGCGAGGACTTGGGACGTGCCCCGGGGAAGCCCAGCCCAGGGTCAAGGCCCCCCTTCGCCTTCCTTCCATCTGACTCACTGGCAGGGCTGGTGCGGATGAGTTAGGATGCCGGGGAGCCCCAGCCCCAGCCCCCTGGGGAATGCAGGCCACCCTTGCGCGGAAGGCCCCAAGGGTGGGGGCAGGGGAGGAGGCTGCGAAAGGGAGAAGTGGAGACCTGCTGGCTTTTCCCAGCACAGCAAGTCCTGCCTGCCTTCCTTCCGCTGCCCTGACTGGCAGGAAAGGGGAAACCCCAGGCAGGCAGGCAGGGGCTCGCCGGCGTGGAGGGAGACAGAGGCAAAGACAGGAGACAGGCAGAGAGACAGAGAGAGAGGAGGGAGGCAGAGAGGAGAGAATACAGAGAGAGAGACAGGGAGATGACAGAGACAGACACAGCGAGACAGAGAGAGATACAGATGAGGGAGGCAGAGACACAGATGACAGGAGGAGGACACAGAGAGACAGGGAGATGACAGAGACAGAGACAGAGACAGGGAGATAACAGACAGAGACGCATAGAGGGACACAGAGATGAGAGAGGCAGAGACAGAAATGAGAGGAGGAGGACACAGAGAGAGAGAGACAGGGAGATGATGGAAACAGAGAGAGAGACACAGAGAGAGAGGGACAGAGGAACAGAGACAGAGGAAGAGAGATAAGAGAGGAAGACAGAGAAAGCAAGACAGAGATGGGAGGACGAGAGAGACAGGGATGAGAGAGGAGGATAGAGAGAGATAGAGAGACAGCAGGGTGCGGGGGCTCATGCCTATAATCCCAGCACTTTGGGAGGCCGAGGCGGATCACCTGAGGTCAGGAGTTCGAGACCCGCCTGGCCAACATGGTGAAACCCCATCTCTACTAAAAATGCAAAAAAAATTAGCCAGGCATGGTGGCAGGTACCTATAATCCCAGCTACTTGGGAGGCTGAGGCAGGGGAATTGCTTGAGCCGGGGAGGCAAAGGTTGCAGTCAGCTAAGATCATGCCATTGCGCTCCCGCCTGGGTGATAGGGTAAGACTCTGTTTCAAAAAAAAAAAAAAAAAAAGATAGATGGGGACAGATGGGGAGATGACAGAGACAGAGAAAGAGAGACACACAGAGAGACAAAAACAAGAGAGGAAGACAGAGAGATACAGGGAGATCAGAGACACAGAGAAACAGAGATAAGACAGAGATAGAGACAGAGATAGATAAGATAGAGACGGAGTAAAAAAGAGACAGAGAGAGACAGAGGTGAGAGAGGAGGAAGGCACAAACAGAGATACAGGGACACAGAGAGACAAAAACAGCAAGGGAGACAGAGATGGAGACCAGGAGATAGAGACAGAGAGAGAGAAGGAAAAGAGACAGAGACATGGAAAGAGACAGACAGACACAGGCACGCAGGCCTGGGGAGGCAGCTGCCACCGCACATGTCCCAGCCATCGGGATGCCTGGGAGCAAGGAAACCCCCAGAGGCAGGCTGGACAAGCTCGGGGATCCCCGCTCCCACTCCCACCTCCCCTTCATTTGCTGAGAAATGCCGAGAAACCCATGGGGATTTTGGGGGATTTGCCAAGGGGCAGGGAGAGGCTAGAGGCAGGGGCCTCCCACCATGGCCAGGCTTAGGATTTAGGAGAGTGTCTTTCTTTTTTTTGCCTTTTTTAGAGGCAGGGTCTTGTGCCCTGTTGCCCAGGCTGGAGTGCAGTGGTTCGATCATGGCTTACTGCAGCCTCTAACCGCTGGGCTCAAGTGATCCTCCCTCCTCATCCTCCTAAGTAGCTGGGACCACAGGTGCGTGCCATCATGCCCAGCTAATTTCTGTATTTTTGGTAGAGATGGGGTTTCTCCATGTTGCCCAGGCTGGTCTTCAACTCTTGGGCTCAAGCGATCCTCCCACCTTGGCCTCCCAAAATGTTGGAGTTACAGGGGTGAGCCACCATATCCAGCCAATCCTGACTTTAACATTTCCATATTTAGTTCATCATGCACTTTTTTGCATCCATTTTGCCTTCTTGAAATGTTGCATTAAGATGGAGTTTACCCAAAGGCCGGGCACAGTGGCTCACGCCTGTAATCCCAGCCTTTTGGGAGGCCGAGGTGAGTGGATGACCTGAAGTCAGGAGTTAGAGACCATCTGGCCAACATGGTTAAAACCCTGTCTCTACTAAAAATACAAAAATGAGCCAGGCATGGTGGTGCATGCCTGTAATCCCAGCTACTCGTCAGGCTGAGGTAGCAGAATCATCTGAAACTCGAAGAGGCTGCAGTGAGCCGAGATTGTGCCACTGCACTCTAGCCTGTGGACAAGAGCAAAACTCTGTCTCAAAAAAAAAGAAAAAAAAAAAAAGAAAGAAAAAGAAATACAGGCTGGGTGATGTGGCTCATGCCTGTCATCCCAGCATTTTGGGAGGCCGAGGCACGTGGATCACCTGAGGCCAAGAGTTCGAGACCAGCCTGGTCAACATGGTGAAACCCCATCTCTACTAAAAATGCAAAAAAAATTAGCCAGGCATGGTGGCAGGTACCTATAATCCCAGCTACTTGGGAGGCTGAGGCAGGAGAATTGCTTGAGCCGGG
>NW_022437017.1:7082533-7084020 GCF_009761245.1 Sapajus apella
CGTTAGAGACCAGCCCCCCCAATCCCACGCCTTATCGAGCCTCCCTGGGTAAAACAAATCCAAAACCCAATCAAAAAAAAAAAAAAAAAAAAAAGGATTGAGTTTATCCCGATGGCTGATTTGCTGGGTGGGCCAGAGGGAGGGGGTATGAGTGCTTCCTTTTCTGGGCCACCACCTCCCCTCCCAGCAGCAGCAGCCCAGCAACCACACCACACGCCTTGGTCCTGTGCACAGAATGCCTTTATTCCTGGGCTGGCATCTGGATGTGGAGGACACAGGGACTCACAGATTCTCTGGTGGAAGAGGAGGGGCAGTCACGCCCTGGGTCCAGACTGACCAGTCTGTGCGTGCAGAGACCAAGTGGGGCAATGGAGCCAGCTGGGGACCGTGGGGCAGGGACCCAGGCTGGCCTCCAAGTGCATGGGCCTGGATGGGGCTGGGTGAGGCCCCTGCGTGGGTGTGGTCAGTGTGGCCACTGGGCCCGGCCTTTCTCAGCGGCCCTGAGCCTGCAGTCTCTGCATCTGCAGAATCTGGCTGAGAATCTGCTGCACGTCTTCATCCATCTGGCCCTAGGATGAGAGGAATAGAGGGAGACTCTGAGTGCACCCCCAGTGGCTTCCCCAGGCCCCCCGCCACTCCCATAGACCAAGCCAGCCAGGAGGGAAATGCACAGAGGCAGGCTCCAACATGCCATGAACCTCTCCCCAGGACCAGCCTCCCACTGTACAGAAGGGGAAACTGAGGCTGAGCAACAGTAGCACACCCAAAGCCACCCAGGCACCTGGGAGTTAGCCCACTCACCTGAATGGCGTACAGGAGGTGGCTTCTGTACAAAGCCACCACGCTGGAGTGGTCCCTGGCAGCTTCCTGTGGGTATAAGGGAGGGGCGCTCAGAAAAGGAGGACCACCTCCTTGCTGAGGAAAACACACCAAAAAGCGCCCTTTGTACCCCAAGCCTGTATTTTGATGGCATACACCAGGTGATGGCCGGCTGCTAAAATATGGAAATATGGCTGGGCACGGTAGCACATATTTGTAACCCCAGCACTTTGGGAGGCTGAGGCGGGTGGATCACCTGATGTCAGGAGTTCGAGACCAGCCTGGACCAACGTGGTGAAACCCCGTCTCTACTAAAAATACAGTAATTTCCCAGGCAAGATGGTGCACACCTATAATCCCAGCCACTCGGGAGGCTGAGGCAAGAGAATTGCTTGAACTCAGGAGGCAGAGGTTGTAGTGAGCCAAGATGCTGTCACTGGTGACAGAGTGAGACTGTCTCACAAGAATACACATACACACACACACGGAAATATGGCTCGGCATGGTGGCACATGTTTGTAATCCCAGCATTTTGGGAGTCTGAGGCGGAGAACTGCTTGAAGCCAGGAGTCTGAGGCTGCAGTGAGGGATGATTGCACCACTTCACTCCAGCCTGGGAAAGAGAGCAAGATACTGTATCCAAAAAAAAAAAAAAAAAAAAAAAAAAA
>NW_022437017.1:7084120-7115967 GCF_009761245.1 Sapajus apella
AAAAAAAAAAAAAAAAAAAAAAAAAAAAAAAGCAGGCAGTGGGGCACAGTGGCTCATGCCTGTAATCCCAGCACTTTGAGAGGCTGGGGAGAGCCCAGGAGTTCGAGACCTGGCCAACATGGCAAAACCCCATCTCTACTAAAAATACAAAAATTAGCCCAGTGTGGTAGTGTGTGTGTGTGCCTGTAATTCTAGTTACACAGGACACTAAGGCAGGAGAATTGCTTGAACCGGGAAGGCGAAGGCTGCAGAGGCTGCAGTGAGCCAAGATATTCCCACCGCACTCCAGCCTGGGTGAGGGAGTGAGACCCTGTCTCAAAAAAAAAATAAAGGAAATATTTCCTGGTCACACTGGGCACGTGACGTGTGCTCCACCTGCTTACCCCAGCCTCCTCCTGGGATTCCCACCAGTGCCGAGCTGGTCAGTAGATGTTTATGTGGACTACTCTCCCCCAGCCCGGCACTTACCTGCAGCTGCTGCTGTAAACCCTTCACCTGGTCACGGAGAGCCTCCACCTCGGGGGTGGCCAGGGCGGCCGGCTGCTCCTTCAAGGCCTCCTTAAGACTGAAGACTTCTTTGGAGAGTTCTGTGATCTGAGGGTGGGGGGGTTGTCAGCGGTCACCCTCAGCCCAGGGCTGGGGGCTGGGGACCTCTCTGAAGCCGCAGGAAGAGGCCAGGGAGGAAGGCTTTCAAGGGAAGGTCCCACCCCTGGGGTTACCAAACTTTGGTCCAAGGGTCATGCCTGGCCCACAGCCTGTTTTCTTTTTTTCTTTTTATTTTTTTAAATAGAGATGGGGTTTCTCCATGTTGGTCAGGCTGGTCTTGAACCCCCTACCTCAGGTGATGCACCCACCTCGGCCTACCAAAGTGCTGGGATTACAGGCGTGAGTCACCATATCTCTTAAAGCTTTAGTTAGCTCATCTGGAAAATGGGGACGAAAATCCTTTCTGAAACCAGGTGTGGCGGCTCACACCTGTGTTCCTACTATTTTGGGAGGCTGAGGCAGGCAGATCGCTTGAGCTCAGGAGTTTGAGACCAACCTGGGCAATATGACGAAACACTGTCTCTTAGAAACAAAAACAAAAACAAACAAAGAACAGGCTAGGTGTGATGGCTGACGCCTGTAATTCCAGCACTTTGGGAGATGGAGTCACCTCAGGTTGGGAGTTCGAGACCAGCCTGACCAACATGATGAAACCCTGTCTTTACTAAAAATATAAAAATTAGTTGGGCATGGTAGTGCACTCCTGTAATCCCAGCTACTTGGGAGGCCGAGGCAGAAGAATCACTTGAACCCGGGAGGCGAGGTTGCAGTGAGCCGAGATCATGCCACTGCACTCCAGCCTGGGTGACAAAGTGAGACTCTATCTCAAAAAAAAAAAAAAAAGAAAAAAGAAGTGGCCAGGTGCAGTGGCTTACACCTGTAATCCCAGCACTTTGGGAGGCCAAGGTGGGGGAATCACAAATTCAGGAGTTCAAGACCAGCCTGGCCAACATGGAGTAACCGCGCCCCCGCCACCGTCTCTACTAAAAATACAAAATTAGCCGGGCATGGTGGCCCATGCTTGTAACCCCAACTACAGGGGAGGCAGAGGTTGCAGGAGCTGAGATCACGCCATTGCACTCCAGCCTGGTTAACAAGAGTTGACTCCATCTAAAGAGTGATCCAGCCTGGGTGACAGAATGAGACTCTGTCTCAAATAAACAAATAAAGGTCACTGTAGTTATAATTAGCTGGAACAGCAGCCTGTGTGTGTCTGATTTGTCAGGGGCTGAAACCAGATCCCCTGCCGTTTCTGAGCCTCACTTTCCCTTCTGGAAAATGGGTTGATTTCCCAAGACCCTTGCAGCGGGGATCTTTGTAGATTGCCCCCAACCTTGGCTGAGTGAATGCCTCCTGGACTGAGTGTGGGAGAGGGGGCACCCACCTTCTTGTCCTTCTCCTTGGCCTTGTCCAGGGCCTCCTGGGCCCGGCTCTGGGCCTGGCGTGCTCTTTCCGCCTCGGCCCGCAGCCCCCGTAGCTGCTGCTCTGCTGTGGCCAGCTGCGCCTCAGCCGCATGTCGCTCGCTCTTCATGAACAGGGCCTCACGCTGCACCTGTGGCCCAAGCCCCCGTGTGACTCTCAGGACACCCAACAATGCTGGATCCCAGAAGGCTTATGACCCTTCTACTTTGTTCTTTTGTTTTTGGATTCGTTTTTTTTTTTTTTTTTTTTTTTTTTTGAGACGGAGTTTCACTCTTGTTACCCAGGCTGGAGTGCAATGGCGCGATCTCGGCTCACCGCACCCTCCGCCTCCTGGGTTCAGGCAATTCTCCTGCCTCAGCCTCCTGAGTAGCTGGGATTACAGGCACGCGCCACCATGCCCAGCTAATTTTTTGTATTTTTAGTAGAGACGGGGTTTCACCATGTTGACCAGGATGGTCTTGATCTCTTGACCTCGTGATCCACCCGCCTCGGCCTCCCAAAGTGCTGGGATTACAGGCTTGAGCCACCGCGCCCGGCTGGATTCGTTTTTTAAGGCAGGTTCTTGCTCTGTTGTTCTGATGTGATCATGGCTCACTGTAGCCTCAACCTCCCAGGCTCAAACGATCCTCCCACCTCAGCCTCCCAGGTAGCTGGGACCACAGGTGCATGCCCGGCTAATGTTTTCTTTCTTTCTTTATTTTTTTTTTTTTTTTTTTTTTCTTTTTTGAGACTGAGTCTCGCTCTGTTGCCCAGGCTGGAAGCAGTGGCACAGTCTTGGCTCATTGCAACCTCCTCTTCCCAGGTTCAAGCGATTCTCCTGCCTCAGCCTCCTGAGTAAGTGGGAGTATAGGGACGTGCATGATGCCTGTCCAATTTTTGTATTTTTAGTAGAGACGGGGTTTCCCCATGTTGGCCAGGCTGGTCTTGAACTCCTGACCTCAGGTGATCTGCCTGCGTAAGCCTCCCAAAGTGCTGGGATTACAGGCATGAGCCACCATGCCTGGCCCATTTTCTTGCATTTTTGGTAGAGATGAGGTTTTGCCATGTTGCCCATGCTGGTTTCGAACTCCTCGGCTGATGTGATCTGCCCGCCTTGGCTTCTCAAATTGCTGGGATCACAGGTGTGAACCACTGCACCTGGCCTGATTTCATTCTTTTTAATCCAGGGGACTCTGATGCTGTGGTTTTGGTTTTTGTTTTCTTTTGTTTTGGAGTCTCACTCTGTTGCCAGGCTGCAGTCCCATGACACCATCTTGGCTCACTGCAACCTCCGCCTCCCCGGTTCAAGTCAATCTCCTGCCTTACCCTCTTGAGTAGCTGTGATTTGAGGTATGTGCCACCACACTCAGCTGATTTTTTGTATTTTTAGTAGAGATGGGGTTTCGCCATGATGGCCATGGCTTCCCAGAGGGCTGGAATTACAGGTTTGAGTCCCTGCATCTGGCCTTGTTTTTGTTTTCTTACCCCAGGGAATATTTTTTATCACTGATGAGGGACCTTGTGAAATTAAATCAGAGGTGGGCCAGGCACAGTGACTCATGCCTGTAATCCCAGCACTTTGGGAGGCTGAAGTGGGCGGATCACTTGAGGTCAGGAGATCGAGACCATCTGGCCAATATGATAAAACCCCGTCTCTACTAAAAATGCAAAAATTAGCTGGGAGTGGTGGTGCACGTCTGTAGTCCCAGCTACTCGGGAGGCTGAGGCAGAAGAATCGCTTGAACCCAGGAGGCGGAGGTTGCAGTGAGCCGAGATTATATCACTGCACTCCAGCCTGGCAAAAGAGTAAGACTCCGTCTCAAAAAAAAAAAAAAAAAAAAGAATCTTAAATCAGAAGTGGTGGCTGGCACCTGTAATTTCAGCAACTTGCACTCCAGCCTGGGTAAGAGAATGAGATCCCCATCTCTAAAAATAAATAAATAAAAATCAAATAAACAAAACAAGATCCAAAATCTCTGCTCAGTGGGTGTGTAGTGGCCCACACCTGTAATCCCAACACTTTGGGAGTTCAAGGTGGGAGACTGTTTAAAGCCAGGACTTTGAAACCAGCCAGCCTGGGCAACAAAGCAAGACCCCACCTCTACAAATTAAAAATTAAAAAATTAGTTGGAAGCCAGGTACAGTGGCTCGTGCCTGTAATCCCAGCACTCTGGGAGGCCGAGGTGGGTGGATCACCTGAGTTCAGGAGTTTGAGACCAGCCTGGCCAACATAGTGAAACTCTGTCTCTACTAAAAATACAAAAAATTAGCTGGGTGTGGTGGCACGCGTCTGTAATCCCACCTACTTGGGAGGCTGAGGCAGGAGCATCACTTGAACCTAGCAGGCAGAGGTTGCAGTAAGCCAAGATTTCACCATTCCACTACCAGCCTGGGCAACAAGAGCCAAACTCTGTCACAAGGAAAAAAAAATTTGTTGGGTATGGTGGCACGTGCCTGTAGTCCCAGCTACTTGGGAGGCTGAGGTGGGAGGATCACTTGAGCCTAGGAGTTTGAGGCTACAGGGAGCTATGATCTGGCCTGGGTAACAAAGCAATACTCCATCTCTAAAAGAAAAGATATCCCTACTCATAACATCCTCCTTGCGGAATGATCGAAAGTCTAAAAATGATCATAAAAGGATTTTTACAAGATCAAAATAATCAGCTGGAAAAAACTGCAGGGTCAAAATGACCACCAGAGAAAACAACATTAGGTAAAAACAACAGGGCAAACAAACACCCAGTTGACTGCTTACAAAAACATTGTGATCATTGACCCCTGCCCTCACACCATAGACACAAGCTACAGACCAGTTGCAGACGTAATTGTGAAACTAAGAGAATAATGATGCTAGAATAAAACCTACAAGAACATCTTCATGACCTTGAGATGGAGAAAGGTTTTATAAACAGACCCTGAAAAGCAATAGCCAGGCTGGGCGCGGTGGCTCACGCCTGTAATCCCAGCACTTTGGGAGGCCGAGGCGGGTGGATCACGAGGTCAAGAGATCGAGACCATCCTGGTCAACATGGTGAAACCCCGTCTCTACTAAAAATACAAAAAGCTAGCTGGGCATGGTGGCGTGTGCCTGTAATCCCAGCTACTCAGGAGGCTGAGGCAGGAGAATTGCCTGAACCCAGGAGGCGGAGGGTGCGGTGAGCCGAGATCACGCCATTGCACTCCATCCTGGGTAACAAGAGTGAAACTCTGTCTCAGGAAAAAAAAAAAAAAAAAGCAATAGCCATTTAAAAAAAAAAAAAAGATGTGGTCAAAAGGGCCAAAGAGTGTCTAAATAAATAAATAAAACATAGGTTGGGCACAGTGGTTCACACCTGTAATCCCAACACTTTGGGAGGCGGAGGCAGACAGATCACTTGAGCTCAGGAGTTTGAGACCAGCCTAGGCAACATGGCAAAACCCTGTCTTTACAAAAAAATAAAAAGTTAGACGGACATGCTGGTGCACACCTGTGGTGCTAGCTATTTAGGAGGCTGAGGTGGGAGGATTGCTTGAGCCCAGGAGGTGGAGCTTGCAGTGAGTTATGATTGTGCCACTGCACTCCAGCCTGGGTGACAGAGCCAGACCCTGTGTGAAAAAAAAAGAAAGAAAAGGAAAGGAAAAGGGAAAGGGGAGGGGAAGGGGGGAAAGGAAAAGGGAGGGAAAAAGAAAGAAGGAGGGGAGGAAGGGAGGGAGGGAGGGAGGGAAGAAAAAGAGAAAGGAAGAGAGAAAAGAAAGAAAGAGAAAGAAACAAAGAGAGGAAGAAAGAGTGAGAAAAAAGAAATTAAGAAAGAGAGAGATGAGTGAGTCAAGGTACTTTAAAACACAGGAGAAAAAAAATAAAGATTTAAAATTTTTTTTGAAAGAAAGAAAGAGAAAACACAAGTGTAAAATCTCAAGAGGTCAGGATGGCTGCAGGGTCAATTGTCTGTTCAAGGCCAGGGCAGTGGCTGATGCCTGTAATCCCATCACTTTGGGAGGCTAAGGTGAATCACCTGAGGTCAGGAGTTCAAGACCAGCCTGGCCAACATAGTGAAATCCCATCTCTATTAAAAATACAAAAGTTAGCTGGGCACGAAGGCAGGCGCCTGTAATTCCAGCTACTTGGGAGGCTGATGCAGGAGAATCACTTGAACCCAGGAGACGGAGGTTGCAGTGGGCTTAGATCGCACCACTGCACTCCGCCTGGGTGAAAGAGTGAGACTGTCTCAAAACTTTTTTTTTTTTTTTTTTAAAAAAAAAAAAAAGAAAGTTCAAGTAAGACTGATGGGGTCAAAACTCCCCAGGGCTGTGTAAAACAGGCCACTGTGGGGGTGGGGTGGGGGCCGGCCCTGCTCACCTGGAAGACTTCGGCACTGGTCTTCTCATGCCGCCGTCCCAGCTCCTCCAGCTGCCCCTCCAGCTGGGCCACGTTGGCCTGCAGGGCGCCCACGATGCGCTCGTGCTCCGAGAGTGCCACGCTGCACACACGCTCGCGCTCCAGCTCTGCGCGCAGCCGGGCGGCCTCCTTGCCAGTAGCCACCACCTCCTGCTCCAGACTGGCTGCCCGGCCGCGCAGCTCCAGGGCTTCCTCCTGCAGCCGGCGGTGCTCAGAGGCTGGCACCACAGACTGGCGGAGGGCTTCGGAGGCCTCCCGCAGCTCTGCCAGCCCCTGCCGCGCCTCCTCGCAGGCCGACGCCAGCTCAGCCACCCGGGCCTCGGCCGCATCCCGGGCCCGGCCCAGCTCTGCGGCCGCCGAGCGCTGCTGCTCCCCGGTGGCCCTGGCCGTGGCCAGCTGCTCACGCAGCACCTCCAGCTCCCGGCTCTGCTCCAGCCGCGCCTCCTCCCGCTGCGCCAGCTCCGCCCGCAGGCCCCGGGCATCCTCCTCCGCCAGCAGCCGGCTGGCCCGAGCCTCATCCAGGCTAGCCGAGGCCGCCTCCAGCTCCCGCAGACGGGAGTCCCGCTCTCGGAGGTCCTCCCGGGCCTGTTCCAGGGCCGCCCGTAGCTGTGCGGTGTCGACGCCGCAGCCGCCGCCGCCGCCACCGCCCCCGCTACCGCCCCCGCCGCCCTCGGCCTCACGGACACGCTCTCGCAGCCGGCCTGCCTCAGCCTCCGCGGCCTCACACTTCCCAAGGGCCACCTCCAGCTCAGCGGCTGCCTCCCGCTCCCGCTGCCGGAGTGCCTCCTCCAGGCCACGAATCCTGGTCTCCAGCTCGATTTGAAGCTTTTCCGAGGCCTCTGCGGCACCAGGATGTAAGACGGGTCCAGCAGAGATCCCTGGATTTTCCAAACCTGTGGCATGGACTCCTGTGGCCTCCATCTCTGTGGCCCTAGAGCTGGTGGCTTCCATGTTTGTGGTCCCAGTGACTGGGGGCTCTGCTTGTCCAGCACCCACTTCGTAGGCTGGCACTTCTGCTTCCTCTGCTTTTGTTTTTGTGGCCACCACTCCCGTGGCCTCTGTGCCTGTGGCCTCAGCTCCTGTGGGCTTAATTTCTATATTTGATGCCTCTTTTACAGTCTCCATGTCTCTGACGTCAGCCCCCGTGGGTTTCGACTCTGTGGCCTCAGCTCCCCTGTCCTCAGTGCCTGTGGATGCAGCTTCCATAGTCCTGGCTTCCATTGTTTCATCTCCTGCAGACTCCTCATCTGTGGTCTCAGCTCCATTAAGTTTGGTTTCTGGAACCAATGAGCCATTTAGCTCCATGTGGGTTGGCCCGTTTTTGGTGGCAGTGGCTCCAGCACCCTCATTTTCCCCACAGGCTGCCCCCTCTTCTCTGGGAAACTTCAGTGTCTCCTGTTGCCTCAGTGCCTGCAAGGCCTCAGCGTGCTGCCTGCGCAGCTGGTCAAACTCGGCCCGGAGAGAGTCGTAGAGGGCAAGAGGGATGACCTCAGCCAGACCTTCCACCTCCATCTGTGTCTCGTCCTTCTCAAAATTCTCCAGGATCTGGGGAGTGGGGTGGGGGGCAGGAGTCCAGTAGGGGTTGATGTCACCATGGGGATACAGGGTGGACTTGCCACCTTCCCTGCCCACCCTGACCTCAGGGAACCAGCCCCAGGCCCTCAGATCTGTCCCCAGCCTCACTTTCCCCACCTGGACCTTCTCCATCAGTTCCTGGTTCTGTCTGGTGAGTGCAACCACCTGCTCCTGCAGTGAGGCCAAGTGTTCCTGGGCTGATGGGCTGAGCTGCCTGGACAGCAGCGCCTCGGCCCCTGGAGGGGGACACAGAGTCAGGCCCCAGGGGACCAGGCCACAGGAGACAGGAGCTGTGGGGCTAGAGTGTTGGATCAGGGTCCCCAGGGCAGGCTCAGGCAAGTGGAATTTTAAAAACGGATGAGTACAAACCTCCCCCACAGCTTCAAACTCCCCCACACCTGGAGGTCCAGGCCTCGACTCCCAGGGCCCCAGGGATAAGGTGGGCGGGAGTGCGTGGGGAGGTGGGGCTCACCTGGAAAGTCAGGCAGCTCACCCTCCTCATCCTGCAGGGTGGCCACATCATAGCTGGTATTCTCCCGCTCGTTCTGGGGGTAGGGAGCAGAGTCCAGCTCGGGTGTCTGCTCTTAGCCCCTGTGTGTCCCCACCAAGACACAAGTTATGTCCCCCATGAGCACCAGATGGCTGCATTTGGCCCATAGGACTCAGTGAGCACCTTCTATGTCCTTTGCCACCCCCGTTTTTGCTTTTTTTTGGAGCCAGGGTATTACTCTGTCAGCAAGGCTGGAATGCAGTGGTGTGATCATAGCTCATGGCAGCCTCCAGGTCCTGGGCTCAAGTGATCCTCCCACCTCAGCCTCCCAAGCAGCTGGGACTACAGGTGTGCAACATCACGCCTGGCTAATTTTTAATTTTTTTTTTTTTTGAGACGGAGTTTCACTCATGTTACCCAGGCTGCAGTGCAATGGCGCGATCTCGGCTCACCGCAACCTCCGCCTCCTGGGTTCAGGCAATTCTCCTGCCTCAGCCTCCTGAGTAGCTGGGATTACAGGCACGCACCACCATGCCCAGCTAATTTTTTGTATTTTTAGTAGAGACGGGGTTTCACCATGTTGACCAGGATGGTCTCGATCTCTTGACCTCGTGATCCACCCGCCTTGGCCTCCCAAAGTGCTGGGATTACAGGCTTGAGCCACCGCGCCCGGCCTTTTTTTTTTTTTTTTTTTTACAGAGATGAGGTCTCACCACATTGACCAGACTGGTCTCCGACTCCTGGGTTCAAGCAATCCTCCTGCCTCAGCCCCCCAAAGTGTTGGGATGACAGGCGTAAGCCACTGTGCGTGGCCCATTTTTTTTTCCCAGGCTGTGGTGCTGTGGCACAATCTCTGCTCACTGCAACCTCTGCCTCCCAGGTTCAAGTGATTCTCCCTTTTCAACCTCCTGAGTAGCTAGGATTACAGGCATGCACCACCACACCCACCTACTTTTTGTATTTTTAGTAGAGACGGGGCTTCACCATGTTGGCCAGGCTGGTCTGAAACTCCTGACCTCAGGTGATCTGCCCACCTCGGCCTCCCAAAGTGCTGGGATTACAGGCATGAGCCACCAGGCCTGGCCCCACTTTGTAACTAGGTTGTTTTTTGAGATATTGAGTTGTATTAATTCCTTACATATTTTGGGTATTAACGCCTTAACAGACGCATGGTGTATGCCAGCATCCTCCAGCTTCCTGGTCTATGTGCCACGGGCATTTCCTTCTTGGGTGAGGGGACCTTGGAGCAGGCTGTGGTTACCTGTGTGTGTGTGTGTCTGCGTGAGAGTAGACACTGACTCTATCCATTTGCCATGCAAACAGCTGGCTGGAAGTGTGTGTTTGTGACTATAGGTGTGGGCATAGTGTTGTGGGCTCCTTCCTGTGAGTATGTGTGATTACACACTTAAGTGTTTGTTTGTTGATTCTTTTGAGACAGAGTCTCGCTCTGTTGCCCAGGCTGGAGTACAGTGGTACAATCTCGGCTCACTGCAACCTCTGCCTCCCAGGTTCAAGCGATTATCCTGACTCAACCTCCCAAGTAGCAGGGATTGCAGACGCCTGCCACCATACCTGGCTAATTTTTGTATTTTTAGTAGAGATTGGGTTTCCACATGATGGCCAGGCTGGTCTTGAGCTTTTGACTTCAGAGGATCTGCCCGTTTTGGGCTCCCACAGTGCTGGGTTACAGGTGGGAGCCACCGTGCCTGGCCTTGTGCTTGAGCTGTAGTCTGGCGTGTGTGTGGTTGTGTTTTCTTTCTTTCTTTCTTTCTTTCTTTCTTTTTAAACCTGGTTATCCAGTTTCTGTGGAAACGGTCGTGTTTTCAATGCATCTGTAGATTTGTGTGATTGTGTATATGACTGTCTATATGTATATATGTTTGCATAATTATGTGTTTTCAGAAATACTGGTGGTGCACGGTGGCTTATGCCTATAATCCCAGCACTTTGGGAAATGGAGGTGGGAGGATCACTTGAGGCCAGGAGTTTGAGACCAGACTGGGCAATGTAGTGAGACCACATCTCTCCAAAAAGAAAAAAAAGTAGCCAGGTGTGGTGGCACACCCCTGTGGTCCCCGCTACTCAGAAGGCTGAGGTGGGAGGATCACTTGAGCCCGGAGAAGTCAAGGCTGGAGTGAGTCATGATGCTGCCGCTGCATTCCAGCCTGGACAACAGAACAAGACCCTACCTCAAAAAAGAAAAGGAAAAGAAAAACTTGTTGCTCATGTATGCATTTGTGGGTGTGTTGTCTGTGCATGTGGCTGCATGGGAAGGGCTCATGTGCGTGCGTGTGTGCGATGACGCATTCTCGCATGTGTTTCCTGCGTCTCTGTGAACTGTGTCCGCGGGTGTGCTCGCTGTTATCCATGCTCCGTCATGTGCATGGAGAGTGGTCATCCATCCCTGAGTGTGTGCGTGTGCTTGGAGAAATGGCCTTTCTGGGACTGGGCGCGGTGGCTCATGCCTGTCATCCCAGCACTTTGGGAGGCTGAGGCAGGCAAATCACCTGAGGTCAGTTCAAGACCAGCCCAGCCAACAGGGTGAAACCCTGTTTCTACTAAAAATATAAAAATTAGCCGGGCATGGTGGTGCGTGCCTGTAATCCCAGCTACTGGGGAGGCTGAGACAGGCAGGAGAATTGCTTGAACCAGGGGGGCAGAGGTGGCAGTGAGCTGAGATCGCACCACTGCACCCTAGCCTGGGCAACAAGAGTGAAAGTCTGGGATAACATGGGAGAAATGCCAGATGTAGGTGACGGGGGGATGGACGCGGCAAACCACACTGCCATGTGTGTACCTATGCAACAATCCTGAGTGATCTGCACATTAACTCCTGAACCTAAAGTACAAAAAAAAAATGAAACTCCATCCCCTGCCCCCCAAAAATACAAAAATTAGGTGTATGTGTTGACAGGCACTTGTAGTCCCAGCTACTAGGAGGCAGAGGCAGGAGAATCGCTGGAACGTGGAAGGCAGAGGTTGCCGTGAGTCGAGATCGTGTCATTGCACTCCAGCCTGGGTGACAGAGAGAGACTCTGAGGAAAGAGAAAGAGTGAGAGAGAGAGAGAGAGAGAGGAGAAAGAAAGAGAAAGAAGAGGGAGGGAAGGAGGGGAACGGAAGGAAGGAAGGGAGAGAGAAAGAATGAGAGAGAGAGAAAAAAAAAGAAAGAAAAGGGAGGAAAGGAAGGAGAGAAAGGAGGTAAGGAATGACCTTTCTGTCTGTGCACATTTGTAAGTGCGCATGGGTGCATGTGACATGGCTTTGTGAGTACACGTCTGGTGAGTGTGTCTGCATGTGTGTAAGGCTGTGCGTGCACTGATATGGCTGTCTTGTTGCTGCTGCAGGAGAGACGCTTCCCCACCTGGCCCCAGCCCAGCCCCAACTCCGTCACTGCTCCTACCTCCAGCAGGGACAGCCGGCTCTGCAAACTCTCCACCTCCCGTCCCAGGCTCTCCTTCTCCTCCTGTCTCTCTGCCAGTAGCTGCTGCAGCTCTTGCACCTGGGAGCAGCAGTGGAGGCTCAGCTGCCTCTGGGAGGAAAGGGTGGGCAGCGGGAGGGCCAGCTCCACCCCACCTTCCGGCCTACCTGTCTCTCCAGGCTGTGCAGGGAGCTGGCCTCTGGGGACTGACGGGAGAAGCAAGGACAGGGGGTTGGATCTGGGCAGGGGATCTCCCTGCCCCACCTCCTGCTTCGTAGCCTCCATTCCATGCACATTCACTCACTCCATGTGCAACTATTGAGCACCTTCTGCATTCTGCCTGCTCACTCAGGACTATTTATTGAGTGCCTGCTGTGTACCAGGCACCAATCAGCCTGCTCAGTCATAACTAAGTATTTGCTAAGTATATAGCACTTGCTATATATTGGGCACCATTCATTCCTATTTATTAAGTGCCTATTTTGTGCCAGCTATTGTTCTGATCTTTCGCTCAGTATTTACTGAGCACCTACTGTGTGTCAGCATGCACCATTCTGACCAGTCATTCATTTCTAAGTATTTATTGAGTGCCTGCTGTGTGCTGGTATGTACCATTCTGGTCATTCATTACTAAGTACTTTTTAATCGCCTGCTGTATGACAAGCACTGTTCCATTCATTCATTCAACAAGTCTGTTGTTTCGTTGTTGCTGAGACAGTCTTGCTCTGTCGCCCAGGCTGGAGTGCAGTGGTATGATCTTGGCTCACTGCAACCTCTGCCTCCCAGGTTCAAGCAATTCTCCTGCCTCAGCCTTCCAAGTAGCTGGGATTACAGGTGCCTGCCACCACGTCCAGCTAATTTTTTTTTGTATTTTTAGTAGAGACGGGGTTTCACCATGTTGGCCAGGCTGGTTTTGAACTCCTGACCTCAAGTGATCCGCCCACCTTGGCCTCTCAAAGTGCTGGAATTATAGGCATGAGCCACCGCACCCAGCTAGAAAGTTTCTACTGAGTGCCTCTTATGGGGCAGATCCTGGTTTTCGCCATTCATTCATGTATTTGTACATTCATTCATTCACTCACTTGAATATTCATTCACTCAATAAATATTGATGACACCCACCATTGTAACCCAGGCACCATCAGCCATGCCTGCCCTGGCAGGCTCAGTCAAATTCAGGGACACACATAAAATAGATGCATGCCCAATAGCAGTAAGTGCTGCAAATGGAAATAAAGAGGCCAGTCACGGTGGCTCACACCTGTAATCCCAGGACTTTAGGAGGCCGAGGTGGGTGGATCCCCTAAGGTCAGGAGTTTGAGACCAGCCTGGCCAATGTGGTGAAACCCCATCTCTGCTAAAAATACAAAATTAGCCGGGCATGGTGGCAGGCTCCTGTAATCCCAGCTACTTGAGAGGCTGAGGCAGGAGACTCGCTTGAACCTGGCAGGAAGAGGTTGCAGTGAGCTGAGATCACACCATTGCACTCCATCCTGGGCAACAAGAGCATGACTCTCAAAAAAAAAGAAAAAAAAAAACCAACCCAAAAAAAAAAAACCAAAACACCCAGCTGTGGTGACTCACACCTGTAATCCCAGCATGTTGGGAGACCAAGGCAGGTGGATCACAAGGTCCGGAGTTCGAGACCAACCTGACCAACATAGTGAAACCCTGTCTCTACTAAAAATACAAAAATTAGCCGGGCATGGTGGTATAAGCCCTTCATCCCAGCTACTTGGGAGGCTGAGGCAGGAGAATCGTTTGAACCTGGGAGGCGGAGGTTGCAGTGAGCCGAGATCACGCCATTGCATTCCAGCCTGGGCAACAAGAGCGAAACTCCGTCTCAAAAAATGAAGAAATATAATAAAATAAATAAAGCGAACTAGCGAGTTGGGGAGGGGTTTACAGTTTTAAAGAAAGTGGGTATGGGAGGTTCTTTGGCAAGAGGCCTATTACATGAAGTAGGTGAGGGGAAAGAGCTGTGGGGACATCTGAGGCAACAGCATTCCAGGCAGAGGACACAGCCCGTGCAAAGGCCCTGGGGCAGGACCACGCCTGGAGTTAAGGAACAGTGAGGAGGCCTGGGTGGCTGCAGCAGAGTGGGGAGGGAGAGAGAGGGAGGAGGGAAGGAGGACGGAAAGTAAAGGGCATCTTCATGTATGCATTCACCCCACCCAGGCTTGGCCCCATGCCCGAATCTCCTCAGCCTCCTAACCTCCTGCTGCCTCCGTTCCTTGTGCTGTTCCAGGCCCCGGATCTTCTGCAGGAGGCGGCCCCTCTCCTGTCGCAGCCTCACGATCTCCTCATAGGCATCTTGGTCATCCTGCTCCCCTCCCCGCCCACTATCTTTAGACAGGGCCTAGGGCTGCCCCATCCCAGGTCTGAGTCGAGCTCCTCCCCACGCCCAAGGCTTCCCACTCCTACTCCCAAGCCCAGAGCGTCTCTCACCGGCACGGGGATGCTGGCGGGAGGTGGAGGCGCCTTCCGTTTCTTGGGGGCCCCCTGCTTTCCATGGCTGGACATAGAATTCTGGGAAGGGAGGGGGGAGAAGGTGAAGGAGGTGGATTGGGGGGCCATGCCAGCCTCCCCTGCAATAAACCAACCCAGCCAGCCCCAGCCATGCCCTGACTTCCATGAATGCTGACCCGGTCCCTGCCTCCTCCCTCTTCCTTATTCCAGCATAAACGCAGACAAGACCACCGCGCTGTAAGTTCCCGATCTTACTCTTCACTCTCTGCCTCAGTTCCTTTCCCAGCCAGACCACAGTTCCCTCATGTTTTCACTCCTCTGTGGAGCAGAGATGCTTTAAAACTAGGAGAGGGGCCGGGCGGGTGACTCACACCTGTAATCCCAGCACTTTGGGAGGCCAGGGCGGGTGGGTCACTTGAGGTCAGGAGTTCCAGAGCAGCCTGGACAGCATATAGTGAAACCCCATCTCTACTAAAAAATACAAAAATTAGCTGGGTGTGATGGCACACACCTGTAGTCTCAGCTACTCAGGAAACTGAGGCAGGAGAATCACTTGAACCCGGGAGGTGGAGGTTGCAGTGAGCCGAGATCACACCACTGCACTGTAGCCTGGGCAATAGAACAAGACTCCGTCTCTCAAAAAAAAAAAAAAAAAAAAAAAAAAGAAAAGAAACTGGGATAAGGGCGACACGGTGGCTCACACCTGTAATCCCAGAATTTTGGGAGGCCAAGGCAGGTGGGTCACTTGAGGCCAGGAGTTCAAGATCAGCCTGGCCAACATGGTGAAACCCTGTCTCTACTAAAAATACAAAAATTAGCCATGTGTGGTGGGTGCCTGTAACCCCAGCTACTAGGGAGGGTGGAGCAGGAGAATCACTTGAACACAGAGGGTGGAGATTGCAGTGAGCCAAGATCCTGCCACTGCGCTCCAGCCTGGGCAACAGAGTGAGAGAAAAACAAACAAACAAAACGGAAAGAAGGGACGAGGCCAGATCTGCTTCTTTCCCTGAAGACACCAACCCTCAACAACCTCAGTCCCCTCTGCCCTCCCACCCCAGCCCCACAATTTGGTCCCCTCCCCCTAGTATTCTCACCCAGTTCTAGGAGTTAGGCTGGGTACGCTGCCGCCACTTGGTGGCAGCATACCCTGAAGGTAGCATTCTTTCCAAACTGGTTTTCCCAGGTCTAACTTCCTTCTCTTCTCACAGAGCTTGGGGCAGGGGAGAAGTTAGTGTGGATGCAGGGAAGAGGGCCTCCTTCACTGCTTAGGGGTCCATACCTGAGATGACGCCTCGCCTGAGTCATCCTCTGGGAAGGCGGGGAGAGAGGGAAGCAGGGTCAGGCATTCTGTTTCCAGCCCCAGGAAGGGCATTGGTGGGCCCCAGGGACTTGTAGAAGGCTCCCGATATCCCCAAGAATCAGGACATTTAAGGTAGAAACCTGGCACTTGGGTGGAGTGCTGAGGGGGAACTTGGAACTGTTAAAAAGAGAGGACAGCTGGGTGCCGTGGCTCACGCCTGTCATCCCAGCACTTTGGGAGGCTGAAGTGGGCAGATCACCTGAGGTCAGGAGTTCAGACCAGCCTGACCAGCATGGTGAAACCCCATCTCTACTAAAAATACAAAACAGGTTGGGCACAGTGGCTCATGTCTGTAATCTCAGCACTGTGGGAGGCCAAAGCGGGCAGATCACAAGGTCAAGAGATTGAGACCATCCTGGCCAACATGGTGAAACCCCGTCTTTACTATAAAAACAAAAATTAGCTGGGTGTGGTGGCAGAAGCCTGTAGTTCCAGCTACTTGGGAGGCTGATGCAGGAGAATTGCTTCAACCTGGGAGGCGGAGGTTGCAGTGGGCCGAGGTTGCCACTGCACTCCAGCCTGGTGACAAAGCGAGACTCCGTCTGAAAAAAAAGAGGACAGGCCAGGTACAGTGGCTCACACCTGTAATCCCAGCATTCTGGGAAGCCGAGGTGGGTGGATCACCTGAGGTTCAGGAGTTCAAGAACAGCCTGGCCACCATGGCGAAACCCAATCTCCACTAAAAATGCCAACATTAGCCAGGTGTGGTGGCAGGCGCCTGGAGCCCCAGCAGGTTGGGAGGTGAGGCAGGAGAATGGCTTGAACCATGCTCTGCTGACTTTTGTATTTTTAGTGGAGACAGGGTTTCACTATTTTGGTCAAGCCGGTCCTGAACTCCTGGCCTCATGTGATTTGCCCACCTTGGCGTCCCAGAGTACTGGGATTACTGGCGTGAGCCACCTCGCCCAGCAGGGGGTGCTCTTCTTAGGAGAGGCCGAGTTTTTTCTGTATAGATGACCCAGGAAAGCAGAAGCAGACCCCCTCCCAGACTACACTAAATGCCCTGGGGCTCCTTGAAACTGTTCTCAGCAGAATCCGGTACGTGCTGGGACCTCCTAGAATGCAGCCAATTGAGGGTACCTTGAAACTATTCGCGATAGAGAAAGGTGGGATGATGAGAAGCTGCCACACAGACGCAGCGCGGAGGTGGGGCTTGCATACCGCTGGGTGGGGAGGGGCGCTGGGCCGCCTCTTGCAGCAGGTGCAGGATGAGTTTGTCCCCCGCCAGGGCGCCATAGTGAGCCGCGTCCTGCCCCAGCGCATCGGTGATGCCCAGCTGGGCTCCGCCCTGCAGCAGGACTTCCACTGTTTCCGGGCTGGCCCCTTCACAGGCCAGCATCAGGGCCGTCCTACCAGGGGAGGGGGCTACTGAGGAGATGAGAACATCCCCCAAACCCCCACGCCCACCTCAGCAGCCAGGCCGAGCTGGGAAGAGGAGGCTGGCTAGATCGCCTTACTCAGAGAGGTTAAGAGTCTGGCCCAAGGTCACACAGCATAGGGTGGACTGGCTGGGAGGGGAGATGCTCACCTGCCTTGCAGGTCCTGATTGTTCACGGCAGCCCCTTGCTGCAGAAGGAGACGGCACAGGTCTGTGTGACACATCTGAGCTGCTATAATGAGGGGCGTTGCGCCTGACTGGTAGGGAGGACGAGGGAAGCCATGGCATGAGAAACTGACCCCCCCGGAGGTGCAGAGGCCTATATAACCACCCTCGAGTTTTACCCCAAACTTTCTCAAACTTTCAAAGTGTGCCTGAGATGCCGCCACTTGGTGGCAGCATACCTCAAGCATAACGTCTTTCCCAAAGAGATCCCAGAAGCTTACCCGATCTTGGGGGTTTAGATGTGCCTTAAAGGAGCAGAGCATCTCTGAGCAGGAGAGACAGCCACCAGCCGCTGCAAAAGATAAAAGGTTGTTGGGTGCAGTGGCTCAAGCCTGTAGTCCCAGCAGTTTGGGAGGCTGAGGCAGGAGGATCGCTTGAGCCCAGGAGTTTGAGACCAACCTGGGCCAACATAGTGAGACCCTGTCTCTACAAAAAAATGCAAAAATTATCTGGGTGTGGTAGTCTGTCCTGTGGCCCCAGCTGAAGGCTCGGGAGGCTGAAGTGGGAGGACCGCTTGAGCTCAGGAGTTCGAGGTTGCAGTGAGCCATGATGGCACCACTGCACGCCAGCCTGGGTGACAGAGGGAGACCTTGTCTTAAAAACCAACAAAAGAAAGGAAGAAAAGCAAAATCGGGGAAGATTAGGGGTAGGGAAGATGTTGACATTTTCTGGGGACTTTCTGCCTGGATGTGACCCTGCTCCTTTATTTAATTATTTATTCATTTATTTTTGAGATGGAGTCTCACTCTGTCACCAGGTTGGAGTGCAGTGGCACAATTTCAGCTCAGTGCAATCCCCATCTCCCAGGCTCAAGTGATTTTCCTGCCTCAGCCTCCCGAGTAGCTGGGATTATAGGCATCTACCACCACACCTGGCTAATTTTTGTATTTTTAGTAGAGACGGGGTTTCGCCATGTTGGTCACAATAGTCTTGATCTCCTGACCTCGTGATCAGCCAGTCTTGGCCTCCCAAAGTGTTGGGATTACAGGGGTGGGCCACTGCGCCCAGCCCTTGCTCCTTTATTTAATGACAAATTCCCACTGGGCCTGTGAGAGTTGTAACAAATGCACGTTTCGCATTTTACAGAAGCAGAAACTGAGGCCCCACCAGGCCCATGGTCACCCAGTGTGGTGAGAGGCAGAGTCACACACAGAATCTAGGTGTGCTAATTCCCAGGCCCAAGCACTGTGGTTCCCTCTTTACTTTTTGTAGAGACGAGGTCTGGCTGTGTTGCCCAGGCTGGTCTTGAACTCCCGATCTCAAATGATCTGCCCACCTCAGGCTCCAAAATGCTGGGATTACAGGCATGAGCCCCCAAGCCTGGCATATTTATTTATTTTTGAGACAGAGTCTCTCTCTGTTACCCAAGCTGCAATGCTGTGGCACTACCTCTGCTCACTGCAACCTCTGCCTCCCAAGGTTCCAGTGATTCTCCTGCTCAGCCTCCCAAGTAGCTGGGATTATAGGCATGAACCATCATGTCCAGATAATTTTTAATTTATACTTATATATATATTACTATTATCACTTTGAGATGAACTCTCGCTCTTGTCCCCCAGGCTGGAGTGCAATGGTGTGATCTCGGCTCACTGCAACCTCTGTCTCCTAGGTTCAAACAATTCTCCTGCCTCAGCCTCCTGAGGAGCTGGGATTACAGGTGTCTGCCACCACACCCAGCTAATTTTTACATTTTTAGACAGCGTTTCACCATGTTGGCCAGGCTGGCCTTGAACTCCTGACCTCAGGTGATCCACCTGCCTTGGCCTTCCAAAGTGCTGGGATTACAGGCATGAGCCACCATGCTCGGCCTAATTTTTATATTTTTAGTAGAGACAGGGTTTCTCCATGTTGCCCAGGCTGATCTCAAACGTCTGGGCTCAAGTAATCCTCCCACCTCTGCCTCCCATAGTGCTGCAATTACAGGCATGCACCACTGCACCCGGCCGGTCTATTTTTAGGAGATTCCCTTCTTTTATTTATTTATTTTTTTTCTTCTTCTTCTTTTTTTTTTTAAAGATGGGGTTTCACCATGTTGGCCAGGCTGGTCTTGAACGCCTGACCTCAGGTGATCCACCCGCCTCGGCCTCCCAAAGTGATGATTTTTTTTTTTTTTTTTTTTTTTGAGAGGGAGTCTTGCTCTGTCACCAGGCGCCAGGTTGGAGTGCAGTGGTGCAATCTCGGCTCACTGCAACCTCCGCCTCCTGGGTTCAAGCAATTCTCCTGCCTCAGCCTCCCAAGTAGCTGGGACTCCAGGCGCACGCCACCATGCCTGGCTAATTTTTGTATTTTTATTTAGTAGTGACAGGGTTTCACTATGTTGGCTTGGATGGTCTCGACCGCTTGACCTCATGATCCGCCTGCCTCGGCCTCCCAAAGTGCTGGGATTACAGGCGTGAGCCACTGTGCCCAGCCCCAAAGTGCTGAAATTACAGGCCTGAGCCACTGCGCCTGGCCAAGAGATTCCCTTCTACTGCCGTTTGCACAGGACCAGAGTGGACAGGGAGGCTCCCCAGGAGGCTGTGTAGCTTGAGACAAGGGCACAGTCTCTGGAATCCCTGGGGATGAATTCCAGCAGGTTGACATACAGTCAGATTAAGCACAAGAACCCATTTTTCAGTCGACAAACTCTGTTTGAATACCTGCTGTGTGCCTGAGGGAGGATGAGGTTCTGATGCTGCAAACCTTATCTACAATACGTAGAGCAGTGCCTGACACACAGCAGGTACTCAATGACTGGTTTGGGTTTTTGTTTTTGAAATGGAGTCTCTCTCTGTCACCCATGCTGGAGTGCAGTGGCACAATCTCGACTCACTGCAACCTCCATTTTCCAGGTTCAAGCGATTCTCCTGCCTCAGCCTCCTGAGTAGCTGGGATTACCGGCACGCGCCACCATGCCCGGCTAACTTTTTATTATTAGTAGAGATGGGGTTTCACCATGTTGGCCAGGCTGGTCTCGAACGCCTGACCTCAGGTAATTCAACCGCCTCGGCCTTCCAAAGTGCTCAATACTGTTGAGTGACGAAAACCAATGAACTCCTGTATACTGACAAGAGGCATTGCCGCCACTAGGTGGCAGCGTACTCCAACTGTAGGGAATTCTTACCCAGCGACTAAAACCCCAAAAGCAGCCCAATTTTATTCTGAGTTTCCAAAAGAACAGATGTTTCTTGAGTCATCAGTGAAAGCGATGCCTGAATTTCACGGCTCAAGTGGGTGGGTCCCTTTCCCTTCCTTGGGGAAGGAGTTTGGATTTGGTGATGAAGGTGCCAGAGGCCTGGAGCTATGATTTTCCTGATATCTCCTAGGAGCTCCTCAAAGAAAATTAAACCCTAGGGGCCTGTCCTCATCTTCACAAAGACCAGGAGTACAATCGGTTGCTCCTTGAGGTCAGACAACCTGGATTCACTACCACTTATCTGCTGTGGACAAGAGACGCCTTGTTGAGCTTCATCTGTGCAATGGGCTAATAGTCTGTGGTTCAAACGGTAACTGGGATTTAAGATGGGCTCTAATGCCTGGCACATGGTAGGTAATAAAAAAGCAGGAGAAGGGCCAGGCGCTGTGGCTCACACCTGTAAGCTCAGTACTTTAGGAGGCAGGTGAATTGCCTGAGGTCACGAGTTTGAGACCAGTCTGACCAACATAGTGAAACCCCATCTCTACTAAAAATACAGAAAAATTAGCCGGACATGGTGGCATGCGCCTGTAATCCCAGCTACTCAGGAGGCTGAGGCAGGGGAATCACTTGAAGCGAGGGAGGCAAGGTTGCAGTGAGCAGAATTACACCACCACACTCCAGCCTAGGTGAGAGTGAGGACCTGCCTCAAAAAACAAAACCAAACAAACAAACCAAAAAATCAGCAGGGTGTGCTACAAAATATACTATATATAATACAAAAAATTAGCACAGGCCTGTAATCCCAGCTACTCATGAGGCTGAGACAGGAGAATTGCTTGAACTCGGGAGGTCGAGGTTGCACTGAGCCGAGATTGCACCAATACACTCCAGCCTGGGCAACACAGCAAGACCCTATCTCAAAAAAAAAAAAAAAAAAAAAGGGGGGGGGGTTGGGTGAGTGAAAAAAAAAAAAAAAAGAAAGAAAAAGCTGGGCAAGGCTTCATGTCTGTAATCCCAGAACTTTGGGAGGCCAGGGCGGGTGAATCACCTGAGGTCAGCAGTTTGAAACCAGTCTGACCAACATGAAAAAAACCCATCTCTATTAAAAATACAAAATTAGCTGGTCATGGAGGCGGGTGCCTGTAGTCCCAGCTACTCGGGAGGCTGAGGAAGGAAAATTGCTTGAACCCAGGAGGCAGAGACTGGGCCAAGACCGTGCCACTGCATTCCAGCCTGGGCGACAGGGTGAGACTCTGTGTCAAAAAACAAAAAAAGAAAAGAAAAAAGAGAAAAGGAAAGAAAAGGAAAAAGGAGGGACAGGAAGCTTCACAGCAGGTCCCCAGGGCCCTGGGTAGAATAACCCCCAAGTCTAGCACCCTCTGGACTATGAGGTCAGGGCAGGGCTGGGCTGCACCTACCTGCATGGTGTAGGGCCGTCCAGCCGCTGCTGTCCACAACGTCCACCACGCAGGAGGCCTGGGGATGGGGGGAGTCCTTTGAGGCGGAGCCATCCTTCTTGCTGCCTGATTTCTCTAGGACTGCCTTCCCCACCTTGGGCTCTGCTATACTTCAGCCTCTCTGCCTCACCCTTCCCAGGCCCCCAGGTGATTCCATTTTCATGAAAGTTGCTGGGAAAAGAAAATAGCTGGGAGCTGAGAAGCAGCTGAGTTTGGGGCATAGCTGGGAACTCTGAGGGTGGCTGGGGCTAAGAAAGGACCTAGGACTTAGGGAGAAACAGAGCTCAGGAAGTATCTGGCGTCAGGAGTATATCTTAAGTGGGAGAAGCATCTGGATGCTCTGAGAGTATCTGGTTATCCAAGGAGTAGCTGGGATTCTGGAGGAAAAGGGGCCAAGGAATATCTAGGATTCACAGAGCATCTGGGGGTTCAAGGAATTGCTGGAACTCAGGATTAGTAGGGGTCAAGGGAGTATCTGGGGTTCGGGGAATAGCTGAGACAAGAAAGTAAATGACCTGCAGTAGTTGCTTCAAGCACTGTGGGTGCCCGTATTTGGCGGCCAGGTGGAGTGCATTGTAACCTGAGGAGGGAGAGAAGATTTACTGAAGCTCCAGCTATACACGCAGCTCCCAGTTGCTCCCCACGCCATGTCAACTATTTGTGATGAGTTTCTGTGTCTAGCAAAGTCCCCAAACCCCCAGTACTTCTCTCTTTTTTTTCCACTACAGACGGGATCTTGCTGTCGCCCAGGCAGTGGTATCATAGCTCACTGCAGGCTTGAACACCTAGACTCAAGCGATCCTCCTGTCTCAGCCTCCCAAGCAGCTGGGATTACAGGCAAGAGCCACCATGTCTGGCTAATTTATTTGTATTTTCTATAGAGATGGAGTCTTGCTATGTTGACCAAGCTGATCTTCAACTCTCTGGCTCAAGCGATCCTCCCACCCCAGCCTCCCAAAGTGCTGGGATTACAGGCATGAACCACTGAGCCCAGCCCTCAGGTACTTCTCAAAATCATGCTACTCCCTGTGCCCAGGCACTCTTCAAACCATGGCTAGTCTGTATTCCAGACAATTCCACCTCGGCGACACTCCACACCCACCTATTCCTCAAGCCCTATTGCTTCAGCTACTCCCCATGTCCCCAGACACTCTACAGGGTCAACTCCACCAAAGCTGCAGCTCTGCCCTTCACAACCCACAGTCGCTGTGTGTGTTCTTGCCAATCCATGTACCCTTGCTCTTCCATATGTCAACTCTGTCTAGTGATCTGCGATTCCCCAGCTACTCCATCTACCCTGCCCACTATGCCTGTGTCCCCACGCCTAGTTGCCTCCTGAGCCCCAACTACTCCTTTGGCCGCACATTTTTATCTCAGTTATTCCCCCAGGTCCCCAGTGAAGCCATGCGCCCAGGTTCTCCTTGTACCCCAGATACTCCAAGAGCTCAAGCTACTCCCAGAGCTCCAGCTGCTCCCAGAGCTCCAGCTACTCCTAGATCCCAGCTCTCCCACATATGTCAGATATTCCCCAAACACTACTGTTATTCTCATGCCCCAGATGCTTTGCAAGCTCAGCTATTCCCATGAGTCTCGTTTCTCCTCCAAACTCTAAGTAGCTCCTTTCAGTCACTTCCTTGAGCTCAGATACTCCACATCCCAGATGCACCTCAAGACTTAGTTCGTCCAAGAGTCCCAGTTATCTCCCAAGCCCCAGGTTCTTCCTCTGCCTCAATCCCTTTCTAGAAACTTCCCTAGGCTGGGCATGGAGGCTCACACCTATAATCTCAGCACTTTGGGAGGCTGAGTGGAAGTATCACGATCCCAGGAGTTCAAGACTAGCCTGGACAACACAGGGAGACCCCATCTCTCATAAGAATACAAAAATTAACTGGGTGTCGTGGTGTGTGCCTGTAGTCCCAGCTACTTGGGAGGCTGAGGTGGGAGGATTTCTGGAGCCCGGGAAGTGGAGGTTGCAGTGAGCTGAGATCACACCCACAACACTCAAGCCTGGGTGACAGAGGGAGATCCTGTACCCCCCCAAAAAAAGAAAAACAAAACAACAAAACCGCCAGAACTTTGCAGCTATCCCCCAAGCCCCAGCTACTTCCCCATCCAACTGAACCAATACCTGAATCCTAGTCACTCCCCATCCACAAGCTGTCTACTTGCTTTGCTTGGTGCCAACCACAGTCTCTGTCTTTGGGTACCCCACTCTAACATGCCCCTGGGCATCTCCCTGGAGGCAAGGGGGGGCATTGGAGGGAGCCCCCACCTTTCAGCAGGGTACATTGAGGCCTGGAAGCAGGACCTGGTGGACCCTCAGGCCGGGCACCTGGGCTGAGTTTCTCCTCCCTCCCCAGGGCCAGGCTGGCAGTACCTGCCCCGTCCGTGCTCATGACATTGGCGCCATGAGCTATCATCACCTCCAGACAGCTGGCCGCACCCCGCATGGCAGCCAGGTGGAACCTGGAGGTGAGAGACGAGGGTTCAGCTGCAGGGTCGCCACCACTCAGCCATCCCACTCCCGGGTCAAGGGCACTCACGCAGACTTGCCCTCGTGGTCTAGCTTTGTGGGCACCAGCCCCTTGCGGGCGATGAGGGTAGCCACCCGAGGTGCATCGTTGTTCTCCACGGCTTGTAGTAGCCTCTCGTCACTCTTGCCCCAGTCTTGACTCTGCAGGGTATGCACAAGGGTGTGTGGGGTAGGGTCGGCTGCTGCCCCCTCCCCACGTCCCCTGGCACGGGCCCCAGGCTCTCACCGCCCGCTCCTGGGCACTTGCCTGGCACCTGCCTCTGGCTGCCGGCTTCGGGATGGGGCAGGGGCCACAGGGCGGGCAGGAGCCGAGGTCAGTGGGGCTGAGCCGCAGCTGCAGGGGGAGGAGGTCCTGGGCGGGGGGGTCCTCAGACAGTGTCCTCCAATCCTGCGACCCCCAGCATCTGCCCCCAGGCCCATCACCCCAGTTGTCTAACAAAAGTCCACCACCAGCATCATCCCCTGAGCAGCCCCCCCCCCACCCACCCCACATCGATTTCCAAAACATTGTTCCCTGGGCCGGGTGCAGAGGCTCACGCCTGTAATTCCAGCACTTGGGGAGGTCAAGGTGGGAGGATCGCTTGAGCCCAGGAGTTTGAGACCAGCTTGGGCAACATAGTGGGACCCTGTCTCTACAAAAAATAAAAAATAAAAAATCCTCAGGGCATGGTGGCTCATGCCTGTAGCTGCTTGGGAAGCTGAGGTGAGAGGACCATTTGAGACCAGGAATTCTGAGACCAGCCTGGGCAATACAGCAAGACCCCCTTTGTTCAACAAAAAAAGTTGTTCCCATTTGCTTGTAATTGAGGAGACAAAAAAAGAAAAAAAAAAAGTTGTTCCCCAATTCATTACTTAGTGAAAGCCACCCCTGCAACACCACCCCCAGCAAACAGATCCGAGTGTTTCCACACTACCCTCCTAAGTCCCATCGAAAACTCCAGAAGGTCCCTCTACATGTTTCTCAGGACCACCCTCTGCCCTGTTTATCCACAACTGCCCTGAAATGCCACCACTGTCCCCTCAACATCCCGAGGCTTCTCCCCTCAACATCCCGAGGCTTCTCCCCCAAAAACTAGAGCCTGAAATGCATTACAAAATGTCTCCCCAATTCCTGAAGTGTTCTCTAAAAGCATCCTTCCCCATGATCCCGTCAGGTCCCAAAAATATCCTCCAAAAACATACCTCAAATGTTCTCCCAAACTGTTCTGCAAATGTCATTACCTCTTCCCAAAATATTTAGGCTATCTCCTAAAATAGCCTCCAAGTTGTCCCCTCAATGACCCCGTCTGTCTCCAAAATGTTTTCTCAAAACTGCACCCCCAATGCCCTCTAAATTCTCCAAAATGTCCCCATCTGTTTCAAAGTGTCTTCCAAAACGTGTCCAAATGCCTCTTCCATCCCCCAACAGCTGCCCCAACCTCTGTCCCTTCCCCTGTCCATCTTTCCCGGGTCTGGAATGCGGGGTCCAGGCCAACCAGGGACAAGGAGGGGAGGAAAGGAGAGCGGAAGGGAGAGGAGGGACCCGCGCCCCGCCCGCTCCCGCGCCCCCTCCCCGGGCCCTACCGCGAAGGAGGAGGCTGCGCACAGACACAGCTGCTTCATGGCGTCTGGGGCACGGGGCGCGGGGGGCGCACGGGGTTCCAGTAGGAGGTGGCGGCCAGAGGGGCTGGAGGGACCGCGGGGAGCGGCCGGAGGGCGGGGCTGGGCGCTGCCGGAGCTCCCCGCCCCCTCAGCCCGGTCCCGCCCTCCCTGGTGCCACCCCCTCCCCCTCGTCCCCCTCGCCAGTCCCCTCCCCCACGGGATGAAGTGGGGAGACCCAGGGAGGGGGCTGGGCCCTGAGGGAGGGGGCGCCACCCCGACCCCACCTGACCTTGTCGCCTGGAGGAGGATGAGTACGCGGCGCCGGGGACCCGGCTCCCTCACCCACGCAGGCCGCCAGCTGCATCTCCAGGGAACCCACGGGCGTTCATCTCAGCCTCCTCCAAGTCCGCCAAGGGCGCGCAGGTACCTCCCGGCCCGCGACGTCTGCAGCCTCGCACCGCCACGTGGCCGGCAGAGCTCTAGCCACTCACCGTTTCATTCGTTGACTCATTCATTCGTTCACCGATTCGTTCATTAGTTCACCCACTCATTCATTCCTTCACCCGTTTTGTTTATTCGCTCACCCATTTATTTACTCATTGGCTCATCTATTTGTTCATTCGTTCATTCATTGAATCACCCATTTATTCATTCCGTCACCATTACTTCCTTCTTTCATGCATTCATTCACTCACTAATTTGTTCATTCATTCATTTGTTCACCACTAACTCATTCATTCGTTGGCTTACCATTCATTCACTCCACATTCATTTGGCTCATACTTTGGCAGCCGACTTGTTCATTCGTTCATTGGCTCACCGATTCATCATTCAATCACTTATTCATTCATTCCTAGCCAATGGGGCTCCGCAGTCCTACACACCTGAATTTGAATCCAGCCCCGCCCCATCCCTGCCTTTCATACCTATAAGACTGGGCCAACAGACTTACCTGTTTCGGGCTTCACCTTCCTCCTACGTAAAATGGGTTTCATAATAATGGAGTGTTACCAGGAGGAAGCTGAAGTACTACCTTCGCAGCACTCAGCCAACCACTGCCTGGTTGTAAGCGCACGATAAAACCGTGACTAGCTCATCAATGAAAGAGCTAACTGGCCCCGGCACAGCTCTGACATTCTCCAGCCATTTCGGGTCCATTTCCGTCACTCTCGGGACCCACAGCTCCTCCTAAGAAGGGGCCTTGGGTTCCTCTTGGTCACTGCAGCATCCTCAGTGCCCGGCCCACAGCAGGTGCTCCACAAACATGCATCAGATGAACACTTGGGGGAGATGCTCCTTCATGCAGTAAACATTTACTGAGTGCCTACTGGATGCCACACACGATTCACAGGCCTGGAGACTCTAGGAGCACAGCCAAGACCCTTGCAAGTGGTTGGCATTTTAGAAGGAGCCCTGGAGGCCAGGCACAGTGGCTCAAGGCTGTAATGCACTTTGGGAGGCTGAGGAGGGCGGTTTATCTGAGAACATGAGTTTGAGACCAGCCTGGCCAACATGGCAGAATCCCATCTCTACAATGTAAAATTAGCCCTAAAAATGCAAAAATTAGCCCGGTGCGGTGGTGGACACCTGTAACCCCAGCTACTTGGGAGGCCGAGGCAAGAGAATCGCTTGAACCCAGGAGGCAGAAGTTGTAGTAAGCCGAGACTATGCCACTGCACTCCAGCCTGGGTGACAGAGGGAGACGCCATTGCAAAAACAAAACAAACAAAAGAAAACAAACAAAAAAATTCCAGAGCCAGAATTTAAGAGCAACGACCCAGCAGACTGGTGACAGAGGCTTGAATTCAGTTTGGTTATGTCAACCTTGCTGTGTGACCTTGAACTAATGGCTTTCCCTCTCTGAAATTCTCCCTCTCAATTTCTCAACTGTTAAATGAGATAGAAAATGGGACAGGCACCACAGAGGCACTGTGGACATCCGAGGCCGGATCTTTCTCTGGGGTGGGGCCGTCCTGGGCACTGCAGGGTGCTGAGCAGCGCCCCTGGCCTCCACCCACTCTATGCCAGGGGCACCTCCAAGCTGAGACAACCACAGATGTCCCAACATTGGCAAGTGCCCCTCCACTGACACATTGACGACTCGCTTAGGGCTGGGTGGGCATTGAGCATTCACACGTCAGTGTGGTCTATGATGCTTCTTAGACCCCTTTTTAACTTTTTTGAGACAGACTCTCGGTCTGTCGCCCCGGTTGGAGTGCAGTGGTATGATCTCTGCTCACTGCAACCTCCGCCTCCTGGGCTCAAGCGATTCTCCTGCCTCAGCCTCCCGAGTAGCTGGGATTACAGGCATCCGCCACAACACATGAAGAATTTTTGTATTTTTAGTAGAGATGAGGTCATGTTGGTCAGGCTGGTCGTGAACTCTGACCTCGTGATCTGCCTGCCTCAGCCTCCAAAGTGCTGGCATTACGGGTGTCACCTTGAGCTAACCGATAGCCACTGCACTGGGCCCCCTTAGACACCTTTGGACAAGAGGAGGGAAGAGTGGGAACCAAGGCAGGAAAATGGAAAGTAACTGGCATTTGGGAAGGAGGGTATCCTTGGAACTCCTCTCTCCTTTCACCCTTGGGGTGCGGAACCCTCTGAACTTCCTTCCAGAGAAGACACTGAATTGGATCTCCCAGCTCAGGGCTTCGAATTCCAATTATAACTATTTCCTCCACCCGTCCTCCTGGATGCCACACAAGATCAGAGCAAATGGCTGAGTGCGGTGGCTCACACCTGTAATCCCAGCATTTTGGGAGGCTGAGGCAAGTGGATCACCCGAGGTCAAGAGTTTGAGATCAGCCTGGGCAACATGGAGAAACCATGTCTCTATTAAAAATACAAAAAATTAGCCAGGCATGGTGGTACACACCTATAATCCCAGCTACTCAGGACGCTGAGGCAGGAGAATCATTTGAACCCGGCAGGCGGAGGTTGCAGTGACCCAAAGTCATGCCACCATTGCACTCCAGACTGGGTGACAGAGTGAGAATCTGTCTCAAAAAAAGAAAAAAAGGCCGAGCACAGTGGCTCACGCCTGTAATTCCGGCACTGTGGGAGGCCGAGGCAGGCGGATCAGTAGGTCAGGAGTTGGAGACCAGCCTGGCCAATATGGTGAAACCCTGTCTCTACTAAAAATACAAAAATTAGCTTGGCGCAGTGGCGCATGCCTGTAGTTCCAGCTCCTTGGGAGGCTGAGCAGGAGAATCACTTGAACCCAGGAGGTGGAAGTTGCAGTGAGCCGAGATCACACCACTGCACTCCAGCCTGGGCTACAGAGCGAGACTCCATCTCAAAAAGAAAAATAAAAAGAAAAAAAAGATCAGAGCAAATACCCCTCGGAGCCCCCTGAGGTATAGCACGGATGCCACCAACCCTCCAGGCTTCATCCAAGCCCTGGTATCACCCTGACACCTCTCTCTCGCCCCACACTTGTCCACTAGCCAAGCCTACTGCCGGCACACTGTGTCGTGGTCCACCCCTTCTCACCCCTTCCGCGGCCAACACCTTAGTCCAACCCCATCACTGCAGGTTCCTCCTCCGGGACGCATCCTTCCTGGTCTCCATCCTCTGACCCTGTCGCCTTGTCCCTTCTCCCTCAGCAGCCAGAGGCAGCTTCCTAAACCCTGCATTGGATCTCCTCTCTGCTGCACAAAACCCTCCAGAGACCTCGCTCAGCTTAAAATGCAAACTGCTCATGGCAGCCCAGATCCTGCCCACTGCCTGTTTCCGTAGAGAATGGTATTTACACGTGTGAGTTGCTGGGGCAGAAAAAGCAAAATAAGAATCATCCTTCCTGACACATGAAAAATGATGTGACATTCACGTTTCTGGCTAGGTGCAGTGGATCACGCCTACAATCCCAGCACTTTGGGAGGCCACGGTGGGCTGATCGCCTGTGGTCAGGAATTTGAGACTAGCCTGGCCAACACAGTGAAACTCTGTCTCTACTAATAATACAAAAATTAGGTGGGCGTGGTGGTGCACGCCTGTAACCGCAGCTACTCGGGAAGCTGAGGCAAGAGAATCGCTTGAACCTGGAGGTTGCAGTGAGCTGAGATTGCACCACTGCACTCCAACCTGGGCAACAGAGCCACCCTCCATCTCAAAAAATTAAAAAAATCACATTTCAGTGTCCATAAATACAGTTTTATTGGGGCCAAGTCCTGCCCATTCATTTATAGATGTCTGGATGCCACATGCATGGTATGAAAAAAAAGAAAAAATATATAGTCAAAGGCTACTCTCAGCCTGCAATGGCAGAGCTGAGGCTGGAGTGCAGTGGTGCGATCTCAACTCACTCGCTGCAACCTCCGCCTCCTGGGTTCAAGCGATTCTCCTGCCTCAGCCTCTTCAGTAGCTGGGATTATAGGCACTTACCACCATGTGGGTTTTCACTATGTTGGCCAGGCTGGTCTTGATCTCCTGACCTGAAGCAGTCCGCCCGCCTCAGCCTCCCAAAGTGCTGGTATTACAGGCATGAGCCACGTCACCCGCCATCGTCCCCCTTTACATTTCCCTTGCTGCAAGTCTTGCTGCCACAGCAGCCTCCTCCTTCTTCAGACAGCTGGGTCCCACCTCCGAGCCTTGGCCTCTGCAGCTCCTTCTGCCTGGAGCATCTGCCCCGCCATGCACATGGCTGCTTTCTTTACTGCCGTCCACGCTTGAAGCTGCCTCTTCCAAGAGCCCTTCTCTCACAGCCCTTTCTTAGGCTGTATTTTTCCTTCAGGGCTGTTTTTTTTTTCCCCCCGAAACAGTGTCTCACTCTGTTACCCAGGCTGGAGTGCAATGGAGGGATCTTGGCTCGATGCAACCCCTGCCTCCTGGATTCAAGCGATTCTCCCGCCTCAGCCTCCCAAGTAGCTGTGATTACAGGTGCCCGCCACCACATCCAACTAATTTTTGTATTTTTTAATAGAGACGGGGTTCTGCCATGTTGGCCAGGCTGGCTCACGCCAGGCCTCCTTCATTGCTCTTGTCACCACCTAAGATACTACGTATCTTTTAAAAAATATTCTGTTTCCTCTTATTTTTACTTTTATTTATTTGTGGGCAGGGTCTTGCTCAGTTGCCTAGGCTGGAGTGCAGTGGTGCCATCACAGTTCACTGCAGCCTCGACCTCCTGGGCTCAAACGATCCTCCCACCTCAGCCTCCTGAGTAACTGGGACCACAGGCACACACAACCATACCCAACTAATTTTTGAATTTTTTTCAAAAGACAGGGTCTTGCTATGTTGCCCAGGCTGGTCTCAAACTCCGGGGCTCAAGTGATCCTCCCACCTCGACCACCTAAACGCTGGCGCTGCAGGCATGAGCCACCGTGCCCAGCTGGTTTCCTCTTGATGTCTCCCTTAGAAAGCTGCCCCCTTAGGGACAGCGATTTTTGTCTATCTTGGACTCTGCTGTATTCCACACAGGGCCGGCTATAGATTTTGCAGGGATCACTACAAAATGAAAACTCGAGGCCTGGCCAGGCATGGTGGCTCACACCTGTAATCTCAGCACTTTGGGAGGCTGAGGTGGGAGGACCGCTTGAGGCCAGGTGTTCAAGACCAGCCTGGGCAATGTGGTGAGACCTCATCTCTAAAACAAAAACAAAAATTAAAAAAAAAGCATATATAGGCCAGGCGTGGTGGCTCAAGCCTGTAATCCCAGCACTTTGGGAGGCCGAGGCGGGTGGATCACGAGGTCAAGAGATCGAGACCATTCTGGTCAACATGGTGAAACCCCGTCTCTACCAAAAATACAAAAAATTAGCTGGGCATGGTGGCACATGCCTGTAATCCCAGCTACTCAGGAGGCTGAGGCAGGAGAACTGCCTGAACCCAGGAGGCGGAGGTTGCAGTGAGCCGAGATCGCGCCATTGCACTCCAGCCTGGGTAACAAGAGTGAAACTCCATCTCAAAAAAAAAAA
>NW_022437017.1:7116067-7119160 GCF_009761245.1 Sapajus apella
ATACATATATATGAAAGACAGAGAGAGGACTTTCTAGGAAGCATTGATGTATGGAGTCTGTGACTCTCTAGAAACCCCAATCTTCGGCCAGGCACAGTGACTCACTCCTGTAATCCCAGCACTTTGGGAGGCTGACGTGGGTGGATCACTAGGTCAGGAGTTTGAGACCAGCCTGGCCAACATAGTGAAACCCCGTCTAAACTAAAAACATTTTTAAAAATATCCAGGTATGTTGGCTGGCCCCTGAAGTCCCAGCTACTTGGGAGGCTGAGGCAGGAGAATCCCTTGAATACTGGAGGCAGACGCTCCAGTGAGCCGAGATCACACAACTGTACTCCAGCCTGGGCAACAGAGCAAGATTCTGTCTCAAAAAAAAATAAATGAATAGGCCGGGTGCGGTGGCTCACACCTGTAATCCCAGCACTGTGGGAGGCCAAGGTGGACAGATCACCTAAGGTCAGGAGTTCGAGACCAACCTGGCCAATGTGGTGAAACCCTGTCTCTACTAAAAATACAAAAATTAGCCCGGTGTGGTGGCGGGTGCCTGTAATCCCAGCTACTCAGGAGCCTGAGGCAGGAGAATCTATTGACCCTGGGAGGCGGAGGTTGTGGTGAGCCGAGATCACACCTCTGTACTCCAGCCTGGGCCACAGAGTGAGAGGCTGTCCCAAAATAAACAAATAAATAAGATAAAAGTAAATAAATAAACGAGAAAGAGCCAGTGTTAGAGACCAGGAAAGGCACAGAGAGAGGCCACCAGGCAGGGATAAGGACAGGAGGAGAGGGCTAGCAGTGGCTAGAAGACACAGAACACAAGGTCTCGGGAGAGGAGGAGGCCGGGGCCCTGCAGTCACGGGTGTTTGCTTTCTTCCCTTGGGGCTGCTGTATAAAAGCTGAACTTGACTCCGGCTGCCTGCTGCGAAACTGGAGAAGGGCAGGTGGAGGGCGGGATGGCAAGATGGCCTGGGAGGGGAGGACGGGGGTCAGGCAGCTTCCCATCAACAGCCAGGCCTCCCGTCTGCTGCCACAGCTCCACATCAGGCTGTGGCCTGGCCCCAGGCCCCTTCACCTCCAGACACCCTCAGAGGCCCTCACGCCCGTCTGAGGTTTTAACACCTACCCTAACCCATCCAGTTTTGACTTTGTCCCCACCCTTCCCATTGCAAACATATCAAAACACACCCACATCCCAAATGAGGCATCGCTTTCTTGGCCACCCACACTTCTTGAAAGATTTAAATATTAAATGTAACTATGCTTTGGAAATTAAACAATTGTATGGCTTGGTGTACCCGTGGCTACTACTTCTGAGGAATGCTTGAGGGGAAAGAAAGGAACAATGTAGAGTGGACCCCTAAACAATACAGTTGTGAATGCCCAGGTCCACTTACATGCATTTTTTTTTTTTGTCTGTTTTTTTGGAACAGAGTTTTGTTTTTTCACCCGGCTGGGCAATTGTGCAGTGCCGCCATCTCGGCTCACTGCAACTTCTACCTCCTGGGTTCAAGCAATTCTCCTGCCTCAGCCTCCCAAGTAACCGGAACTACAGTTGCCCACCACCATGCCAGGCTAATTTTTGTATTTTTAGTAGAGACAGGGTTTCACCATGCTGGCCAGGCTGGTCTTGAACTCCTGCCCTCAGGTGATTCACCCGCCTTGGCCTCCCAAAGTGCTGGGATTACAGCCACCACACTGCCCTTTTTTTTTTTTTTTTCTTGAGCTTAAAGAGACAAGGCCTCGCTCTGTTGCCCAGGCTGGAATACAGTGATATGGTCACAGCTCACTGCAGCCTTGAACTCCTGGGCTCAAGTGATCTTCCCGCCTCAGCCTCCTGTGTAGCGGGGACTGCAAGGAACGCCAACACGCCTGGTTAATTTTTTTATTTTTCACTTTACAGACTGGGTCTCACTGAATTTCCCAGGTAGGTCTTGAACTCCTTGGCTCAAGTGATCCTCCTGCCTCCAACCTTCCCAAAGAGCTGGGATTACAGGTCAGAGCCACCATGCCCAACCATATAAATGGATTTTTTTCTTTCCCTTTTTTTTTTTTTTTGGGAGACAGAGTCTCACTCCATCACCCAGGCTGGAGTGCAGTGGCGCAATCTTGGCTCACTGCAACCTCTGCCTCCTGGGTTCAAGCAATTCTCCTACCTCAGCCTTCCAAGCAGCTGGGACTATAAGCATATGCCAGCAGGCCCGGCTAATTTTTGTATTTTTAGTAGAAATGGGGTTTCACCATGCTGGCCAGGCTGGTCTCGAACTCCTGACCTCAGGTGATCTGCCCCCCTCAGCTTCCCAAAGTGCTGAGATTATAGAAGTAAGCCACCACACCCAGCCTATACATGGATTTTTGACTGTACGGGGGGGTCAGCTGTCATTGTTCAAGGGTCAGCTATCATTGAGAAATTGATTCCAAGTGGGATGAAAAATTTTAGGATCACTCCACAGTGAATGAAGCTCACCTAATGCCACGTTTTGTAGGCAGTTAACAAGGCGTTTTTCATCATTCTCTCCTGCTGTCTGTCTCCACCTGTTCTCCTCAGTCAATGCACTCCCCTCCCCCCTCCAGGCCAGTCATGTTCACAGTAACACAGCCCTGGGGAAGGCTGGTGTCTCACTTCCTAGCTGTGTGACCTTGAGCAGGTATCTTAACCTCTCTGGGCTTCCCTCACTCATCTATAAAATGAAGATAATGAAAGCCCCTGCCTCATAGCATGGTGGTGAGGGTTCAACAACCTGACACCTGCAAAGTACGTCTTAAGTTCTTTATCAGTGCTCAAAAATCAACAAAATGAAAATAAAATCAATAAGCCAGGCATGGCATTGCAGGCCTATAGTCCCAGCTACTTGGGAGGCTGAGGCGGGAGGATCCATTGAACCCAGGAGTTTGAGACCAGCCTGGGCAACATAGTGAGACCCCATCTCTTAAAAAAAAAAAAAAAAACGTAGAGCTAGGAATGGTGGCTCACACCTGTAATCCCAGCCCTTTGGGAGGCTGAGGAAGGAGGATCACTTGAAGCAGGAGTTTGAGACCAGCCTGGCCAACATGGTGAAACCCCGTCTCTACCAAAAATACAAAAAATTTGCTGGGCAT
>NW_022437017.1:7120072-7124250 GCF_009761245.1 Sapajus apella
ATGCCCAGAGTCACCCCAGGACAACAGAGACAGAGGAAGGATTTGAACTCAGAGCCACCTGATTCTATCCAGGCTCAGCTGGGGGCAGTGGCTCACACCCGTAATCCCAGCACTTTGGGAGGCCGAGGCGGGAGGATCACTTGAGGCCAGGAGTTTAAGACCAGCCTGGGCAACACAGCTAGACTTCATCTCAACAAAAAATAAAAATTAGCCCAGGGTGGTGGTGCACACCTGTAGTTACTGCACCTTGGGAGGCTGAGACAGGAGGATCGTTTGAGCCCAGGAGTTGGAGGCTACAGTCAGCTGAGATCACACCACTGCACTCTAGCTTGGCAACAGAACGAGTCTCAAAAAACGCCAGGTGCGGTGGCTCATGCCTATAATCCCAGTATACTTTGGGAGGCTGAGGCAGGTGGATGACCTGAGGTCAGGGGTTCAAGATCAGTCTGGACAACACGATGAAACCCCACCTCTACTAAAAATATAAAATTAGCTGGGTGTGGTGGTGCATGCCCATAATCCCAGCTACGCAGGAGGCTGAGGCAGGAGAATTGCTTGAACCCAGTAGGTGGAGGTTGCAATAAGCCGATATTGCGCAACTGCACTCCAGCGTGGGCAACAAGAGTGAAACTCCATCTCAGCTGGGCGCGGTGGCTCACGCCTGCAATCCCAGCACTTTGGGAGGCTGAGGTGGGCGGATCACCTGAGATCAGGAGTTCGAGACCAGCCTGACCAATATGGTGAAACCCCATCTTTAAAAAAAAAAAGAAAGAAGAAAGAAACTCCATCTCTAAATAAATAAACACATACATACATAAAGGCTTGTTCCATGGGCCCCTCTTTTTGGCTTTCAAAGATGCCCCATCCTGGGCTCCCACTCACTTGCACTCTCTGCTCCTGCCAGGAGAATCTGCCTGCTCTGCCTGTCAATCAAGCAGACCTGGTCCAGCCTCTGATCTTTGCCCACACGGCTCCATGCCCCACTCCTCTCGTGCCTGCCTTCACTTCTCTAATCCTCCCTATTCCTCCAGGCTCTGTGCTGGCGCTGCCACCTTTAAGCAGACTGCCTGATTTCTCCAGGCCACACCGGATGGGGAGGTGTATCTCATGATGGGAAACTGAGGGCTACAAGTCCAGCTTGCCCACCCAGGCCAGGCACACAAGAGGTGCTCGGGAAGGCTGACTGACTGTCCCTGGAAGAGAGCCCTCACTTTTTTTTTTTTCGTCAGTTTTTTGAGACAGAGTTTCACTCTTGCTGTCCAGGCTGGAGTGTAGTGGCAGGATCTGGGCTCACCGCAACCTCTGCCTCCTGGGTTCAAGCGATTCTCCTGCCTCAGCCTCCCAAGTAGCTGGAATTACAGGTGAGCGACACCACTCCCAGCTAATTTTATATTTTTAGTAGAGCCTGTTGGCCAGGCTGGTCTCAAGCTTCCAACCTCAGGTGATCGGCCTGCCTCGGCCTCTTAAAGTGCTGGGATCAGAGGCGTGAGTCACTACACCCCGCCTGAATCCTCACTTTCATCATCTCCATCTGTGCCCTGAACTGGCCGCCACAGGGACTTGGGGGTTGAGAGGGAGTGGGGATGACTGCGGAAGAGGCATGTCTTTCTAGGAGTTCATAGCTGAAGACACAGATGCAAGAAAAGACAGCTAGATCTGCCTGAGGGCCTTCACACTGGCTATCCCAGCCACCTGGAATGTGACTCCTGCAAACTCCCTCCCCTCCCCTTCTTTCTTTTTCTTTTTCTGAGATGGAGGCTTGCTCTGTTGCCCAGGCTGCAGTGCAATGACACAACTCGGCTCACTGCAACCTGGGTTCAAGCAGTTCTCCTGCCTCAGCCTCCCGAGTAGCTGGGATTACAGGTGCCCACTACCAATGCCCAGCTAATTTTTGTATTTTTAGTAGAGATGAAATTTCACCATGTTGGCCAGGCTGGTCTCGAACTCCTGACCTCAAGTGATCTGCCTACCTCGGCCTCCCAAAGTGCTGGGATTACAGGCATGAGCCCCCGGCTTTCCCCGTCCCTTTCTGATCTTTGCTCTAATATCACCTTCTCGGGGAAGCCTTCCCTGGCCACCCCCTTTAAAACTGCAACCACCTCCCCTGCCCTGGATGCTTCAATTCCCTTTCCTGCTTTGCCTGTCTTCTCGGCACAAAATAATATTTTCACTTATTTATTTTGTTTCGTGTTCATCTGCCCCACCCAGCAGTCGGCTCAACACGCGAGGATTTTTGTCTGCCTTATTCCCTGGCTGATTCCGCTGTGCTGGAACAGCGCATGCTATATAAACGTGTGCTGAGTATATACACTCCAAAGCAAGAGATCAGGGTACCCTGGAAAGTGGGTCCTTGGAAAAGCAAGGGGTCACTGCGGCTGGGGAGAGCGGAAATTGGACAAAGAGGTGGTACTGGGGCCCAACTGTGAGGAATGAGGAGGGTCCGACAGCTGGCAATGCAGGGAGAAGGTATTCCATGGGGAGAGGACTGCCTGGGCAAAGGTACGCCGGCTGGAAAGCTTGCACGGGGCGCAGTGAGGAGGTCAGGGCGCCAGGGGGCAGCAGAGAGGAAAGGAGACGAGGTGGGTACCGAAATGAATGAGTGATGGATCTTCAGAAGCCTGAAGATGGGGGCCTGTATCGGGCATCCAGGGCCTAGGGCCTCACACTCACCTCTGTCTTCTTAAATCGTGCCCTGAGAGTCTTCATGGTTGGTATTCTGCGTTTCTCCTCTCCGCAGGCCACCTGAGGAAGGGCAAGGGTGGGGGTAGGGTAAGGGACACCAATCCTGGTGGGCGTGAGGGTCTGTTGCCTCCCCCTCCTCAAAAGGACCACTTCTTCCTCCCTGACCAGTCCTGGCCCCTAGAGCAAGCCACAGACCTGCTCTATCTCCTACCTACTGTGTGTCCTTTGGGAGGTTACCTGACCTCTCTGTTTTACTTCCCTCATCTATAAAATGAGAGAAATGATCCTTTCTTGGTCAGTTTTCAGTATGGTCCCTCCATAGAGCCTGGCCAAACATGAGGGGCTCAACAAATGCACGTCATTAGTATTTCCTGTTGCCCAAACAGATCAAGCCTTTTCTGGTCTCCTAACTTTTCTCTGTGTAGGTATTTCTGCTTAGAATGGATTCTTTGTACTTCTCTGAACTCCTACTCATCCTTCAAAGCCCAGTTCCAAAATCCCTTGCCCTGATCAGCTTTGCCTCTGGTTCGGAAGCAGAGCTCTAACTCACCAAATTGGGTTCCTGCCTACCCCGGTTTGGTGTCTTCCTCTGCCTCACCCCTGGCTCCATGGGCTGGAAGGGTCTGCGCTGGTTCTGTCTTTTTCAACAGTCAGTGGCTCCCTAGGGACTGAACCCAGGGCTGACGGCTCTCGGCACAGAGGCATGCTTGCTAGATAGTCAGAGGAAGCCTCCATGCAGCTAAGCCCCCTCATACTGGTGTGGCCTCTGTGTGAGTGACAGCAATTCACCCATAGTGGGTGGCGGTCCGGGACGATGGCTGCATGCATGCGTGTGATGTGAGCGTGGGGCGTGTTCATGCATGCACATCCATCCACCTGGGCCTGTTCTATGTTCAGCATGTGCAGGCACAGAGGTCAGGCAGGAATATCTCAAGGGGGTGTGTTTCTTAAGGAGTGTGACTCTGGGGCCCTATGTCTGAAAGGGATCTCTGTGGATGAGAATCTATATTTGACTCTTACCAGGGAGTAGGGGTTGGGATGGCCTCTAGCTGTCCACCTACCTACTTATGAATTCTCCAAGCCACCCTTCCACCCATTTACCACCTATGTACTCACCTGGGCATTCAACCTCCCACCCAGGCACTGTACACCCACCCACTGGCCACCACCCACTAACTCACCCACCCGATTCACGTTCCCATGGTTCTTCATCATCCTTTAATCAGGCTTCACCCACACATCCATCCACCCACCACCTACCCAAACACCCACCATCTGCCACCATCCATCCATCCACTCATCCACCCATCCATCCACTTATCCATCCCTTCATCCATTTACCCAACCACCAATCCATCCATCCATCCACTCATCCATCAACTTATCTATCTCTTCATCCATCTACCCAACCACCGATCCATCCATTCATCCATCCATCCATCCCTCCCTCCCTCCCTCCACTCAACCATCAATCCCTCCACCCATCCATCCATCCG
>NW_022437017.1:7124260-7145441 GCF_009761245.1 Sapajus apella
CCATGCATCTACTCATCCATCCATCCACCCACTCATCCACCCGTTCATCTACCCAATCATCAACCCACCCATCCGTCCACCCAACCATCAATCCATCTATTCACCCACCCATCCATTCATTTACCCCTCCACCAGCACCCATTCACTCACCACCTACCCTTTTTTCTTCTACCCTTGACTGGAGGATTCAATCACACCCAAAGCAGGGGGTAATAAGACACCCAAGACAGGAGTTCACAGGCTGCTTGGGAGAAGACAATCTGTGGGCTTGGGGGAGGGAGAAACGCATGCTAAATTTAGGGAGCTGCTTGCTGGAAGAGGTGATGGTAAATAAGAAGGGCCTGATGTCCGGGTGGGATGCTGAGCACCCGCCTTGGAGGATGCTAGGCAGGGCACAGGCCGGCAAGTGGGAAGTGCGTGCGGGAACGAGTGCATGTGTGTGTCGGGGTGCCTGGGCAGCTCAGAAACCTGGCCGGGACCCAGCACGGCTTCCTTCTCCCACATACAAGGGCTCAGGGGCCTGGGGCCCTAAAGGGATCCTCCAGCCTGGGCCTCTCCCACCTCCTTCCTCCCCTACCTCCTGCAGCTCCAGTGCCCCGAGCTCCCGGCCACAGTGCCCACTGCCGGCTCCGGTTACCCACTCCCAGCTGGGCCCCGAGAAGCTCCAGCCGCTCCACTCTGACACCTGATCAGCTCTGAGCGGGCGGCCGCCCCAGGGGGCTGGGGATGAGCCGAGGGAGGAGACAGGCTGGCAGCGGACTGCCTGTTGGCCAACTGGCTCTGGCGGGAAGACACCCACGATCTTCCCTATCATCACTGGACTGATTTCAGTTTCTGGAAGGAGCCACGCTCTTCCTGTCTTCTCAGCCTTTGCACTTGCTGTTTCCCCCACCGGGAACATTCTTTCTATATTTCAAGTCACTCCCAACTGGCTCTACCTGACTCATGCACTCTTTAGATCTCTGCCGCAACATTCCCTCCTCCAGGAAGCCCTCCTGGATGCCCCCAAGCTGGGTCAGGTGCCTCCTGTGAGCCCCCTCACTGCCCTGTGCCCTCTGCATCCCCTATTGCACCGCAACCACACCATGTCACCATTACCTGGTCACATCTTTGTGTCCACCCCCAGCCACCAGGGCAGAGACGGTACCATCTTTGTTCCCCAGTGTGCCCAGTGCACAGTAGGTGCTCAACACATGATTCTTAAATAAGTCCTCCAGGCCACCAGCCCCAGTGACCATGAGCAGGACCTGTCCTGCAAAATTCAGAACCTCCACTCGTATGATATTCAGATAACTTGGCCGGGCGCGGTGGCTCACGCCTGTAATCCCAGCACTTTGGGAGGCCGAGGCGGGTGGATCACCTGAGGTGAGGGGTTCGAGACCAGCCTGGCCAACATGGTGAAACCCCATCTCTACTAAAAAAAACACAAAAATCAGGGAAAAAAAAAAAATTAGCTGGGCGCGGTGGTGGGCGTGTGTAACCCCAGCCACTCGGAAGGCAGAGGCAGGAGAAACGCTTGAACCCGGGAGGAGGCTGCAGTGAGCTGAGATTGCGCCACTGCATTCCAGCCTGGGCGACAGAGCGAGGCTGTCTTACAAAAAAAAAAAAAATTTTTTTTCAGATAATTCAGGGTGGCATTCAAGACCCTTGGACTAGGGGGTCCCTGCTGCCTGGCGCTGTCCTTATGGAATTTACTAACACGTAAAACGGGGTTATGGGGGGCATCGATAGCCTGCGTCCCTCATTTTAGAGGTGACTGGAGGACTCTCACGTAGGCGGCTGCCCCAATTTCCCGCTCGGGTCATCGGGCAGCCCCTTCCCAAACCCCGAGAACGCCTGCATCCGAGAAGGCGGGCTTCCTTCAGACAGCAGTTAACATGGCGCCTGCGGCGTCGGCACGCGGCGCATGCGCCTTGCCGAGGGAAGCTGGGTTCGCGGAACAGGAACGAGGCTCCTCCTTCCTCCCCGCCCCGCCCCGCCCCGCTTCCGGCGGAAGCGGCCTCAACAAGGGAAACTTTATTGTTCCCGTGGGGACGGCGAGGATGTCGGTGAATTACGCTGCGGGGCTATCGCCGTATGCGGACAAGGGCAAGTGCGGCCTCCCCGAGGTGAGCGCATCCAGGGATCCCGAGGGTCGCTCCCAGGGCCGTAGGCCGGGAGGGGCCGGACGGCAGCAGGGCATTGTGGGACTATCAGGAGACACTGAGGCTAGACAATGGGAGGGACTTCCCAGTGAGGAAGGGGCGGGAAGTGCCACCCCTGCGCACCCGGGGACGCGAACACGCCCAACTCTGTGGCCACCGGCCGGGGCTGATCGGGGAGAGCGGGGGTGTGTAGTTCCAGGAGGCGGGGACGGCTGACGCAAAGGCAGGGTGGTGGAATTAACGCACCTGGAGAAGGGTTAGGCCGGGGAGGTGTCCAGAGCCGGGCCAGGACGGGGCTCAAATGCCAGGCTGGGGAGTTGGCACTTTCTCCTGAGGGGGATGGAGAAGGGTTTTGCCCTGGCGAGGGGCCCGGACAGAATGTGCCAGGAAGATCCCTCCAGCCACTCGGAGGGGGGGAAGTGGGGGGATCGGCGGTCCCCTCCGCGCCCTGTGGGAAGTCACTTCACTTCTGGGTCTCCATCCCCATCCTCTCTGCAAACGAGGTGAAGGTGGCCCCGTCCCATAAAGGCTGACCCATGCATTCCGAGGCTTGCATTTAGTGGGCGCTGACGGTGTGCGCGCCTGTCCAGAAGCCTCACTCTTCACTGCTGCTGTCACTTTATTTATTTACTTACTTATTTTGAGACCGGGTCTTGCTCTGTCGTCACCCAGGCTGGAGTGCAGTGGCGCGATCTCGGCTCACTGCAACCTCCACCTCCCGGGCTCAAGCGATTCTCCTGCCTCAGCCTCCCGAGTAGCTGGGACTACAGGCATGCCCCACCACGCCTGCCTAGTTTTTGTATTTTTAGTAGAGACGGGGTTTTACCATGGCCAGGATGGTCTTGATCTCTTGACCTCATGATCCGCCCTCCTCGGCCTCCCAAAGTGGTGGGATTACAGACGTGAGCCACCGCGCCTGGCCTGTTAGTCACTTTATTCCACCAACATTGATGGAGCACCTGCTGTGGGTCAGGCACTTACTAGGTAAGGGGGCCACAGTCAGGAGCAAGACACGTTAACCCCTCTTTCTAATAAGGGGGACTGACTAGGGGTTGCATGGAAACCAGGTGGCCAAGGGAGGTGTCACTGTTGCTGAAGTGACATCTGAACCACAAGTTACAGGGGATGAAGGAGGCATCCATGGGGCTATCTGGGGGAGGAGCACTCAAGGGTGTGGGGACAGCGTGTGCGCAGGCCTTGAGGCAGGACCGTGCCTGGCGTGATGGAGGACGAGGGAGGAGGCCTCCCTGTGTGGCCAGATCAGAGTGACTGAGGCAGGGAAAGGGAGGAGAAGAGGGTATGGAGGGGGCAGGGCAGGTAGCGCAGGGGCTGGTGGGCCTTGGGCAGGGCCAGGGCTTTAACAAGGCAGGCGGGAGCCATGGAGGGCTGTAGGCAGAGGAGGCACATGAGGACAAGCTGCCTTTTCCAATTTATTTTCCTGCCCCAGGCAAGAAAGGGACAGCTCGGTCTGTGGCTCATGTATGGCCTTGCCACTTGCGGGACCTGTTTTGACCCCTGCATCTGCTCCTTCCCCTACAGATCTTCGACCCCCCAGAGGAGCTGGAGCGGAAGGTGTGGGAGCTGGCGAGGCTGGTCTGGCAGTCCTCCAATGTGGTGTTTCACACGGGGGCCGGCATCAGCACCGCCTCTGGCATCCCCGACTTCAGGTCTGTGAGTGTGCAGGGGACATCGAGGCAAGGCCCACCAGCCTGCCACGGCCTTCCCCGTGAGCCACACACAACTAGGCATTAGGGCCCATCCATCTTCCTTCCTTCTGGATGTGTCCTGGGCACCGGGGACGGGTGATACCCCCTCCCTTTGGGATGTGTCCCTTGAAGTCACAACCAGCATTCCACTCACCCCCTTGGCCTGATCACACCAGGCGTGAATTTCTCTTCCTTCTCCTCTTCCATAACCTGCTGGGGCTCCCCATTGCCAGGCAGAAAGAATTCTGCATTCCTGGTGCTGGAGGCTGAAGCCCTTTCTTTCCACCCAGCCCTGAATCACCTCTCCAGCGTCAGCCCCTCCTGCACATGCTACAGCTGCCAAAACCCTTGTGTTTTCTCCTGAACTCATGGGTTCTTCCCAGCACCCTGGCGTCTGCTTACCCCTTCTGTCTGATACTCCCTCTCACCCTTCAAGAGATGCTCAGACTCCTCCAGGAAACCCTTCCACATGCCCCAGGGTCCCCACCACCTCCACTGGGCTTCCCCAGGCCCAGGTGCCTCCTCTGGTCCAGGCTTGACCCCGTGGGGCAGAGGGTCTGTGTCCACCTGTCTCCCCCAAGATCAAGGGCTTCTGGAGGGCAGGGCTTGGGTCCACGTGACCATCCAGGCTCAGGACAGCAGCAACAAAGTTGGTTGAGCTGAATAAGTCATTTTTGCCTTCGTGTGAATTCATCGGTCTCTCTCTGTCTCTCCCTCTCTCTGTCTGTCTCCAATTCTGTCTCTAACTTGGCTTTGTCTTTAACTCATTATATCTGTCTCTGTCTTGTTCTGTCTTCCTCTCCCTGTTCTTCCAAATGTACCCTCTATTTCTTCCTGACTCTGTCTCCTGATTTTCTCTCTCTGCAATTTTCTCCCTCTGTCTTTTTCTGCTCCCCTCTCCCCCTCCATCTCTCCCCGCCTGCCACCTTCAGGGGTCCCCACGGAGTCTGGACCATGGAAGAGCGGGGCCTGGCCCCCAAATTCGACACCACCTTTGAGAGCGCGCGGCCCACGCAGACCCACATGGCGCTGGTGCAGCTAGAACGCGTGGGCCTCCTCCGCTTCCTGGTCAGCCAGAATGTGGATGGCCTCCACATGCGCTCTGGCTTCCCCAGGTAATACCCTGGCCCCGCCCCCCAGGAATCCTTGGGACTCAACAAACCGTGTTTGCATTTTTAGGAGGAGAGTCCCCTTTTCCTCGTTCTCTAAGATTCTAGCCCTGAGCTCTCTGGGTCTTTCCTGGCCTACTGTGTGGAGGTGTCTGAGTCCCATGGCTCAGAGCTGTCCCCACCGGGGTCAGAGGCAGAATTTCCTTCGGGGTGGGAGGGTCTAGAAGTTGCAGTTTTATTTTTGATTTTGTTTTAAGACAAAGTCTTGCTCTGTCGCCCAGGCTGGAGTGCAATGGTATGATCTCAGCTCACTGCAACCTCCGCCTCCCACGTTCAAGTGATTCTCCTGCCTCAGCCTCCTGAGTAGCTGGGATTACAGATGCCCGCCCCCACGCCCAGCTAATTTTTGCATTTTTAGTAGAAACGGGGTTTCACCACGTTGGCCAGGCTGGTCTTGAACTCCTGACTTCAGGTGATCCACCCGCCTCAGCCTCCCACAGCGCTGGGATGACAGGCGTGAGCCACTGTGCCTGGCTGTTGTGTTTTTAGTACCCACCTTTATGAATATCCATCCTCATTAATATCCATCTTTATTCGTCTGATACTGAGCATGAACACTGCCGTGGGGCAGGCTGCTTTCGTAATAGAAGTGTGGCCCTCCCCTGCCCCTCTTTGTCGGGCCTCACCCCGGGGCAACCAGTGACAGCCACGTGGGTGCTGAGACGAGCAGATGGGCACCCAGGGGTGAGGAGCGAGGAAGAGATTTTTCTCTGCTTATAAAAGCAAAGTGGGGCAGGGTGCGGTGGCTCACACCTGTAACCCCAGCATTTTGGGAGGCCGAGGCGGGTGGATCACCTGAGGTCAGCAATTCAAGACCAGCCTGGCCAACATGGTAAAACTCTGTCTCTACTAAAAAACAAAAAAAAAAAAAATTACCTGGGCGTGGTGGAGGGCGCCTGTAATCCCAGCTTCTCGGGAGGCTGAGGCAGGAGAATCACTTGAACCAGGGAGTTAGAGGTTGCGGTGAGCAAGATGGTGCCATCGCACTCCAGCCTCGTGACAGAGCGAGACTCTATCTCAAAAACAGATAAATAAATTGATTAAATAAATGAAGCTGCCGGGCGAGGTGGCTCACGCCTGTCATCCCAGCACTCTGAGCAGGAGTTTGAGATCAGCCTGACCAACACGGTGAAACCCCATCTCTCCTAAAAGTACAACAACTTAGCCAGGTGTGATAGCAGGTACCTATAGCTCCAGCTACTCAGGAGGCTGAGGCAGGAGAATTGCTTGCACCCAGGAGGCGGAGGTTGCAGTGAACTGAGATCGCACCACTGCACTCCAGCCTGAGGGGCAGATCGAGAATCTGCCTCAAAAAAAAAAAGAAATACATAAAATGAACTTGGGATTGGATCTCATGCTTCACTCCCTCCGCAGCCCGGGCCTTAGCACTCTGCCTCGGTGTCTTCCATTATAAACTGGGAATTCGCATTCCTGGGCCTCTGACCTGGTCACAACAAGAGATTCCCATATGCTCTTGGTGGGGGACAGGGATTTAGTGAGTAGAATGGGCTTCCCGTTATCTAAGGTGAGTTCAGCTGCAGGGGTTAATGATTTCTTGGGTTCAGAGAGGTTGGGCCACTTGCCCAGAGATGCACAGCAGTTGAATGGCAGAGCCAGGAGCTAGAAGAGCCAGAAAGAAGTTGATTGATGTTGTGGGAGAGGAGTCAGGCAAGGCTTCCTGGAGGAGGGGCTTAGCACCAGCTCCAAAGCCTGGGCATCCAGGGAGCCCTCCTCACCATCGAGCCTCTTCCTTCTCCTCACAGGGACAAACTGGCAGAGCTTCATGGGAACATGTTCGTGGAAGAATGTGCCAAGTGTAAGACGTGAGTGCCACGTGGGATCGGGGCGGGGTCTCGGCTGCCCCCAGGTGGGTGCAGCAGGTGGGCCATGCAGCCACCATCCCTCCCCAGGGCGGGCCAGAGGGGGATGGGGGTCGAGTCTAATGTCCCAGAGACCCAGAGGGTAGGGGGGAACTGGGTGTGACCCTCCTGGGGGGTCTGAGGGTCGTCCCATTCTCCTGCCAGGATGTGAGGATTATCCCTTCCTCCTGGGGGGGAGTCTGAGGATCACCCCCGTCCTCCTGGGGGGTCTGAGGGTCATCTCATCCTCCTGGAGGGGATCTGAGGATCATCCCTTCCTCCTGGGGGGTCTGAGGGTCATTCCTCTCTCCTGGAGGGTCTGAGGGTCATGCCTTCCTCCTGGAGGGATTTGAGGGACATGTCTCCCCCTGGGGAGTTACATCCCTCTTCTGGCACTGCCATAGCAACCTGCAGATGAGCAGCTTAGAACAACAGAAATTTGTGATCTCACAGTTCTGGGGGCCAGAAGTCCACAATCCAAGTGTCCGCAGGGCCGTGCCCCTCTGCAGCCTGTTGGGAGGATTTTTCCTGCGTCTTCCTGGCTGCCGGTGGCAGCCAGACCCCCTTGGTGTTCCTGGGCTTACAGCTGCAGGGGCCTTCTTATCTCCGCGTTTCTCCTCTTTTTTTATTTTTATACACATAGGGCCTCACTGTGTTGCCCAGGGTGGTCTCGAACTCTTGGCCTCAAATGATCCTTCCGCCTCGTCCTCCCAACGTGCTGGGATTACAGGCGTGAGCCCCCGAGGCTGGTGCAGTATAACCATTAAAGTCAGGAAAAGTAAAGGGGACATGGCTTTCTCCAATCCCTGGTTCGAATCCAGACCCAGGCTGCTGCCCCCAAGCTCTGATTGTTCTGTTTCTCCTGGTCCGGGATGCCATGCGGGGTCCCGTCCCCAGCCCCTTTGTCCCAGACCTTTTCCGACCTTTGTTTTCGGTGCTCCGGGCACTGAGCAGCATCCCGGCCTGATGTTCACAGAAGGTTCCTCCTTCTGCGTCACTCGGTGCTGAGTTCTGGCCACCTGTCCACCCCGGCACCTCCCTGGGAGAATGTCCCCCTAGAAACAGCACGAGAGACACCCCTGGGGGCTGACTTGGCCCCGGCCTTCCCCTTCCTCCCTGACACAGGCAGTACATCCGGGACACGGTTGTGGGCAGCATGGGCCTGAAGGCCACGGGTCGGCTCTGCACCGTGGCTAAGGCGAGGGGGCTGCGGGCCTGCAGGTGAGCGACCCTGCCCATGCCCTGGGCTCCAGGGGAGTCTACGAGGCCCCTTCGGACTCTTCCCAGCTTCCTCATTGCAGGGGGGAGCTGAGGGACACCATCCTAGACTGGGAGGACTCCCTGCCGGACCGGGACCTGGCGCTCGCCGATGAGGCCAGCAGGTCTGACTCCCCAGGGAGCCCACAGCGGGGCGGGCTGGGGAGATGGCAGAAACACAGCGAGCTCCAGTACGGGGGCAGGAGCGCCAGCTCAGAGGCAGTCAGGGGGTGCTTCCTGGAGGGGGTGGGCCATGCCAGGGACTGCACACACACACACTCCTCACTATGGTTCTGGGTAGATGCTGCACAAGGAAACAAAGGCTTCAGCCACTCGACTCCTCTCGCCAGTGCTGCCCAGCCAGGAGGTGACTGAGCCAGGGTCCCACCCTAGGGTTCCAAGCTGTTACCACATTGCCATTCTCCCTAGAAGGATCAATGACCCTGCCGGCGGGCAGCAGAGGAGAGGGGGTGGGGGATCCTGAAGGCTGGCTCTGGAGTGGGGCCAGCCTTGACCGCACGGGTGAGCACAGAGGGCCTAGGTGTGAGCTGGACCCCATGGCAGGCTCGGGATGTTGGCCGGAGCGGGGCTGGAGAGGGGATCAGACTCAGCCCATACTCCCCGGCCCCAGGAACGCCGACCTGTCCATCACCCTGGGCACGTCGCTGCAGATCCGACCCAGCGGGAACCTGCCTCTGGCCACCAAGCGCCGGGGAGGCCGCCTGGTCATCGTCAACCTGCAGCCCACCAAGCACGTAGGTGTCCGAGCCCACTCCTGCCCAGGGCCCCCATGCACCCTCTGCCCCCGACGCCTGACCCATCCCAACTCCCGGCAGGACCGCCACGCAGACCTCCGCATCCATGGCTACGTCGACGAAGTCATGACCCGGCTCATGAAGCACCTCGGGCTGGAGATCCCCGCCTGGGACGGCCCCCGTGTGCTGGAGAGGGCACTGCCGCCCCTGCCCCGCCCACCCACCCCCAAGCTGGAGTCCAAGGAGGAATCTCCCGCCCAGATCAACGGCTCTGTCCCCACCAGCCCCAAGCAGGAGCCCTGTGCCCAGCACAATGGCTCAGAGCCCGACGGCCCCAAACGGGAGCGGCCCGCCAGCCCTGCACCCCACAGACCCCCAAAAAGAGTGAAGGCTGAGGCGGTCCCCAGCTGACCAGGGTGCTCGGGGAGGGTGGGGCTTTTTGTAGAAACTGTAGATTCTTTTTCTCTCGTGGTCTCACTTTGTTACTTGTTTCTTTCCCCCAGGAACCTCAGGGCTCTGAGAGCTGTGCTCCAGGGGTCACACCTGCCCTCAAAGGTCTCTCCCTGGGCTCCAGGGGCCTCTTGTGGGGGTCCAGGAAAGAAACCACACCCCAGGGCTAACAGCCGAGGCCCTGCTATAGCCCAGCCTCTGACTCAGGGTGTTGTTGGGAGGTGTGGCTGGGCCCTCCCTGGTCTCCAGTCTAAACAGGAGTGACCTCCCTCTGCCCCCAGGGCCTCCCCTCTGGGCCCCCCACACCCCACCCACCCTTCCTCCATGGGCCCTGCAGGAGGGAAGACCCACTTCAAAGTGGGGGACGCAGCAGAGGCTGGCACTGCCTTTGGAGCTAGAGAGAGGGAGACACGGGTCCACCAGGCTTCTGGAAAAGTCTTCAATGCAATAAAAACAGAACTTCCTTCTTGCATCTCAGAATTGTTATTTTTTTGAGCCGGAGCCTTGCTCTGTCACCAAGGCTGGAATGCAGTGGTGTGATCTTAGCTCACTGCAGCCTTCACCTCCTGGGATTCTCCTGCCTCAGCCTCCCGAGTAGCTGGGTTTATAGGTATTCACCACCACAGCCAGCTAATTGTTTGCATTTTTGTAGAGACGGGGTCTCACTATGTGACCCAGGCTGGTCTCAAACTCCTGGGCTCAAGCAGTCAGGCCACCTCCGCCTCCCAAAGTGGTGGACTTACAGGCGTGAGCCACTGCATCCAGTAAGTGTTTAAATTCCAAATCTGGCCGGGCGTGGTGGCTCGTGCCTGTAATCCAAGCACTTTGGAGGCCAAGGCGGGCAGATCACCTGAGGTCAGGAGTTCAAGACCAGCCTGACCAACATGGTGAAACCCCGTCTTTAAATAAATAAATAAATAAAATAAAAAAATAAATTCCAAATTTGTGGTAGGTCCTCGCCCTCCTGGGTCAGGAGTTCGTGGTCCCCTCCTCCCTGGACCATCTGCCTGTGCTCCATTGCAATCCCTGCCCCTCAAGCCCATGGTGGGGAACAAGGGCTTCCCTCTCCCAGAACCCCACCTCTGGAGGGATCAGGCCAGTTTTCTGATGAAGTCGACATGGCAGCTAGCATTTTCTGAGCACCCAGTCTGTAGTTATACACTTACGAGCGGCTTTTTCTTGTTTCATATTTGCCCCAGGCTGTGAGCCCCTTTTTGTCCTTTGGCACGCACAGCCCACAGTGGGGGCAACGCCACAGAAGAAGGGCGCAGGCGCAGCCAGGTTCCACCCTCCCCAGCTATGACCTTGGGTAGTGCCTCCACTTCTGAACCCTCCGTATCCTGACCCGCAAAACGAGCAGGGTGGGCCGCCCAGATCCCCAGGAAGGCAGCTGCGTTCCCCGCAAGCCCGGCGCGCACACCCTGGAAGCGCCTCCCCGGCTCCCCGCGCTCGGCCGGCTGCCGCTCTCCAAGGTGCTGAACCCCCGCCCGGCGCCTCTCCCACCGCTGCTCCAGCGCGGGATCTGGCGGGGGCGTGGAGCCCACACCTCACTCCCCTATCCCAGGCTGGCCCAACCCCTCATTCTCAGGAGTGGGGGAGCCCCCAGACTCCGCCTCCACCCCAAAACAAGGTTCTGTCAAAATACTTTATTTTGGATTGGGCAGTCTTAGAAAAGGGGGGTGATGGTGAGCCTTGGCTGCTCCGAAGACCAGGGCGTACCCGGGGCTCCGGAGCCAGGGTCCCTGCAGTCTCGGCGGCTTCCTCCTCCCAGTGTGCGAGGGAGGCCGGGAGGGGTCCCTGGGGGGGAGTTGCTGGGCATCTGTCTGTCCATCCGGTTCTATTTCAGGCTGCATCTGTCTGTCTATCCGGGTCTGTTTCAGGCTGTGTCTGTCTGTCCACACCCGTTTCAGGCTGTCTGTCTGTGCTGGTCTGTTACAGGTTGTGTCTGTCTGTCCGCATCTATTTCAGGCTGTGTCTGTCTGTCTGTTCACATCCGTTTCAGGCTATCTGTCTGTCTGTGCGGGTCTGTTTCAGGCTGTGTCTGTCTGTCTGTGTCTGTTTCAGGCAGTGTCTGTCTGTCTGTCCAGGTCTTTTTCAGGCTGTGTGTCTGCTCATTGCTTCGGCGCCTGCCTCTGTGTGTATTTCCTGGGCCCCATGGCCCTCTCTTTGTCCGTGTCTGAGTGTCAGTTCCTGAGTGGGCCTCAGTCAGGCCCTGGGTGTGTGGCTGTGAGCTGTGCCTCCCCATCCTGGCATGTCTGCCGGGGTCTCAGCCTCACTTCCCATCCCCAGGTGGGTCGCCGTCCAGTGCAGCACCCCCAAGGCGCCCCTGGGCAGAGGGGCCTGGGAGCACAGTCCTGATGGGGCTCACAGCTCCTCCCCCGCCGCCTCCAGCCCTGCACGTCCGGAGCCAGTGCTCGGACCGGGTGCCACCCAGTCTAGCAGGGCGACCTCGCCCAGCCCCTCTGTCTCGTTCCTCAGGACCAGGCTGGCATTGTCCAGCTCCTCCATCGAATTAGTCAGGTCCTCGGTGTCCCGGAAGCCCCAGGCTGCCCTGGGGCTGCCTGGAGACCCTTCTTTGGGTTTGTCAGCCTCGGGTCGGGGTCCTGGGGCCTCAGAGCCCAGCAGAGCATCAGGGGCCACGCGGGAGGCAGCGTCATTGTGCAAAGTTCTGGAGAAGACTGATTGGGGAAGGGGCGTGTCATAGGAGACAAGGTGAAGGTGCAGTCCTGTGCTCCCTTCCCTGGCCCCAGCCTCAGGGAATGGGGAACAGCGGTCTTCTCCCCCTACCCTAGAGGCCTCGGGTGGGGACTTGGGGAGCCCAGACAAAGGTTTTAAAGGCAGGGATCCCCTACCTCGCACAGGCGCAAAGTCCCCGGGGCTCTTGGCTTTGTTGGAGGCAAAAGGGCTGATGGAGGGGAGGATGATGAGGGCCAACGACAGTAACAGGACCTGAGGGAGACAGCAGCAGGGTCACTCACTCCCTACTGTCCCCTGCAAGCACCTTCATCCCACAGGCAGGGAAAATGAGGCCCCAAAGACAAGACTGGATCATACTTGAGCTAGGACATGAGGGGAGCTTGGACACACTGTCATCTCCCCATGGGCACGTCTGCCAAAGCCTAGGTCCCCGGCTTTCCCGGGGGTGCCAGGACTCACCGCGACGCAGGTCCCTGTCTGGGCTGACTTGCTAGTGGACTGCACCACGATGGCCTGGAGTTTCTTCAGCTGCTCCAAGAGGGACCTTAGAGGGACAGGCAGGCCAGTGCTAAGCCCTACAGGGCCTCAGTCCTGCCTCTCGTCCACTTCCGGGATCCCCCAGTGCCGCTAAAGTCCAAATTCCATCCAACCTTCAAGGGCCTCCCACTCTATTTTTATTTATTTATTTATTTTTGAGACACAGTCTTGCTCTGCTGCCCAGGCTGGAGTGCAGTGGCTCAACCTCTGTCTCCCTGGTTCAAGCGATTCTCCTGCCTCAGCCTCCCAAGTACCTGGGACTACAGGCGTGCAAAACCACACCCAGCCAATTTTTTGTATTTTTAGTAGAGACAGGGTTTCACAGTGTTAGCTGGGATGGTCTCGATCTCCCGACCTCATGATCTCCCCGCCTTGGCCTCCCAAAGTGCTGGGATTGCAGGCATGAGCCACCGTGCCAACCTTTATTTTTTATTTGTTTGTTTATTTTTGAGACAGAGTCTGGCTCTGCCACCCAGGCTGGAGTGCAGCGGTGCAGTCTCGGCTCACTGCAACCTCCACCTCCCGGGTTCAAGCGATTCTCCTGCCTCAGCCTCACAAGTAGCTATAGCTAGGATTATAGGCACGTGTCACCACGCCCAGTTAATTTTTGTATTTTTAGTAGAGACGGGGTTTCACTATGTTGGCCAGGCTGGTTTTGAACTCCTGACCTCAGGAGATTCTCCCTCCTTGGCCTCCCAAAGTGCTGGGATGACAGGCGTGAACCACCGTGCCTGGCTCACAGATGGAACTCATTCCCTACTTCACTCTGCCATCAGGTAGGCTCTCTGCTCTTCCCACAAGGGACTCTGGGGTTGCTTCCTTGTCCTCCCTGGAGGAACCCAGACTCACAGATTTTGCTTCTCAAGATGCAAGACCTTCCTCTGTAACTCCTGATTCTGAGCAGTGCAAGCTGACATCCTGAAAGGACAAAGATACAGCGACATTCAGAACACACCAGTCACCACCTGGCCCCATTGACCTCTCCAGGGGAGGCCTCACATTACTAGCAAGGAACACAAGGCCAAAGAGGGGATGTCGTTCATCCAAGGTTACTTTGCATGTCAGACGGGCTCAGGATTTGAACTCACATCTGCCTGGTTCCTAAGTTCCATCTCTGCATTAATGTTCATTAATGCTCATTCAAAGTTGAGCCCCCTGGCCAGGCGCGGTGGTTCATGCCCATAATCCCAGTACTTTGGAAGCCCAAGGTGGGCAGATCACAAGGTCAGGAGTTCAAGATCAGCCTAACCAATATAGTGAAACCCTGTCTCTACTACAAATACAAAAAAAATAAATAAATAAATAGCTGGGTGTAGTGGCACATGCCTGTAATCCCAGCTACTCAGGAAGCCTAGGCAGGAGAGTTGCTTAAACCCAGGAGACAGAGGCTGCAGTGAGCAGAGATTGCACCACTGCACTCTAGCCCGGGCAACAGAGCAAAACTCCATCTCAAAAAATAAAAAAAATAAAAAAGGCCACCTCAGTGGTCACATCTGTAGTCCCCACATTTTGGGAGGCCAAGGTGGGCAGGTCACAAGGTCAAGAGAATGAGACCATCCTGGCCAACAGGGTGAAACCCCGTCTCTACTAAAAAAATACAAAAAAAAAAAATTAGCCAGGCATGGTTGTGGGCGCCTGGTAACCCCAGCTACTGGGGAGGCTGAGGCACATGAATCACTTGAGCCTGGGAGGCGGAAGTTGCAGTGAGCTGAGATCACACCGCTGCACTCAAGGCTGGCCACAGAGCAGGACTCCATCTCAAAAAAAAAAAAAAAAAATCCAACAAAATTACTGGGGAGGCTGAGGCCAGATAATTGCTTGAACCCGGCAAGCAGAGGTTGCAGTGAGCTGAGATTCACCATTGCATTCCAGCCTGGGAAATAAGAATGAAACACTGTCTCAAAAGAAAAGAAGCTGAATCCCCGGGATCAGGAATGGAATGCCAAATACAGGCAGTGACATTTCCAGAAAATGAAATATCAGGACACCCAGGCATGCTGGGAAATCCAAGTTACAACCTTTCCCCTGCCCATGACCTTTGGCCCAGCCACTTCACTCTCTGACCTTAGTCTTCCTGTCAGTAAAATAGGATACAATTACCCAGGAGGCAGGGAGGTAGGGAAAGAATGACCCTGGATGAAGATAATCAGGAGCTGAGCAGATCGCATTTAAGAAAGAGAATGGCTAGCAGGGAGCGGTGGTTCATGCCTGTAATCCCAGCACCTTGGGAGGTCGAGGCAGGTGGATCACCTGAGGTGAGGTGTTTGAGACCACCCTGGCCAAGATGGTGAAACCCCATCTCTACTAAAAGAACAAAAATTAGCCAGGTATGTTGGCAGGTGCCTGTAATCCCAGCTACTCAGGAGGCTGAGGCAAGAGAATTGCTTGAACCTGGAAGGCAGAGGTTGCAGTGAGTTGAGATTGTGCCACTGTACTCTAGCCTGGGTGACAGAGCTAACTCTGTCTCAAAAGGGAAGGAAGGGAGGAAGGGAGGGAGGGAGGACAGACCAGGCACGGTCTGTCCAGGTGGCTTACGCGTGTAATCCTAGCACTTTGGGAAGCCGAGGTGGGCAGATCACCTGAGGTCAGGAGTTTGAGACCAGCCTGGACAACATGGTGAAACCCCACCTCTACCAAAAATACAAAAAAAAATAGCTAGGTGTGGTGGCAGGCGCCTGTAGTCCCATCTACTGGAGAGGCAGGAGTGGTAGAATCACTTGAACCTGTGAGACAGAGGTTGCAGTGAGCCGAGATTGTGCCGCAACACTCCAGCCTGGGTGACAGAGTGAGACCCTTCCACGAGCGTGTGCACACACACACACACGAAGGAAGTGTCTGTCTTCAGACAGAGGGTCAGTGCAGAGGGTCAGAATAGGATGGGTCACACTTTGTCCATTCTCTGCACATTTTCCAGGGGGCACAGGGTTCCCAAACCCTTGTCCTACACCATCTCCATGCGTCTTTCCATCCCTGGCATCAGTACGAAGCACGATGTCTCCTAGAGAGAAAAACCACCTCCAATTTTGTCAGACTCTAAGCCATGTGGCCTTAGCCACGTCTCCCTCTCTCTGGGCCTCAGTTTCTGCCCCCAGTGTAGATTCCCGGTCCAACACTACTCACCGAGTCTCCAAGCCATCGATATATTCCTTCTTCTTCTTCCTGCTTTCTTGGGCGGACTGCTTGTTCCGGATTTTCCGGCGGATTTTTTTCAGCGCTCGCTCCTCATACTGCCAAGCAAAATGGGAAGGGGGCGGTCAGGCCAGAAAGTCCAGACTTGGAATCCAGGCTCCATGGCTTTCCCCTGTAATCACAGCACTCTGGGAGGACAAGGGAGGTGGATCACATGAGGTCAGGAGTACAAGACAGGCCTGGGCAACACGGGAAAACCCTGTCCCTACCAAAACTACAAAAAATCAGCCAGGTGTGATGTGTGCCCGTAATCTCAGTTACTTGAACCTGGGAGTTGGAGGCTGCAGTGAGCCAAGATTGAGCCACTGCACTCCAGCCTGTGTGACAGAGGGAGACTCTGTCTGAAAAAATAAAAGAATAGGCCACTCAAGGTGGCTCACGCCTGTAATTCCTGCACTTTGGGAGGCCGAGGCTGACGGATCACCTGAGGTCAGGAGTCCAAGAGGAGCCTGGCCAACACAGTGAAACCCTGTCCCTACCAAAACTACAAAAAATCAGCCAGGTGTGGTGGTGTTCGCCCGTAATCTCAGTTACTTGGGAGGCTGAGTTAGAAGAATCGCTTAAACCTGGGAGGTGGAGGCAGCAGTGAGCCAACACTGAGCCACTGCGCTCCAGCCTGGGTGACACAGGGAGACTCTGTCTCAAAAAATAAAAAAAGAGGCCACTCGACGTGGCTCATGCTTGTAATTCCTGCACTTTGGGAGGCCGAGGCGGGCGGATCACCTGAGGTCAGGAGTTCCAGAACAGCCTGGCCAACTTACTGAAACCCCAGCTCTACTAAAAATACAAAAATTAGCCAGGCATGGTGGTAGGTGCCTGTAATCCCAGCTACTCAGGAAGCTGAGGCAGGAGGATCCCTTGAAACTGAAAGGCGGAGGTTGCAGTGAACCAAGATGACGCCACTGCCCTCCAGCCTGGCGACGGAATGAGACTCTGTCTCAAAAATAAATACATATTAAAATAAACTTCACGTTGGGGACAGCAGGACTGTCCCTACTGTCCTAACAACACAACTTTACCTAACCTTCAGCCAACAACTTCACCCCATCTGCTTTCCATATGAAACATCCCTGAGCCAAGGACCCTAAGACAGGCTCTTAAAGAGTTGAGCTACCGTTTCTCCAAACGCTTGCAGAGTGTCCGGGAGGCGCCTGGGTTCTGAGCGTCTTTTCCCAGCTCCCAATAGTGTAAAATAAGCAACCACCCCCCGGACTGTGGGAACGGGTACCACTGCCGCCGCCTTGTGGTCAGCTCTGGGAACAGCACCTTTCCCTGAAGACAGCAGGTGTTTCAAGTCTACCAATGTCTTTTTTGTTTGTTTCTTTCTGTAGAGACGGGGTTTTACTATCTTGGCCAGGCTGGTCTCGAACTCCCGACCTCAGGTGATCTGCCTGCCTCAGCCTCCCAAAGTGCTGGGATTGCAGGTGTGAGCCACCTGCCCAACCAATAAATGTCTTCAACTGGGAATGTCAGGCTGGGCGCAGTGGCTCACACCTGCAATCCCGGCACTTTGGGAGGCTGAGGGAGGCAGATTACCTGATGTCAGGAGTTCAAGACAGGCCTGGCCAACACAGTGAAACCCTGTCTCTAACAAAACTACAAAATGTCAGCCAGGTGTGGTGGTGTGCGCCCATAATCTCAGTTACTTGGGAGGCTGAGGCAGGAGAATGGCTTGAACCTGGGAGGTGGAGGCTGCAGCAAACCAAGATCACGCCACTGCCCTCCAGCCTGGGTGACACAGCGGGACTCGGTCTCATAAATAAATAAATAAATATTAAAATAAACTGTTCACTTTGGGGACAGTGAGACTGTCCCTTCTGTCCTGACGGCACAACTTTACCTAACCTTGAGCCAACAACTTGATCCCATCCGCTTTCCATGTGAGACATCCCTGACCCAAGGACCCTAAGGCAGATTCCTAATGACTTGAAGCTACCCTTTCCCCAAACGCTTGCAGAGTCTCCGGGAAGCGCCTGGGTTCTGAGGGTCTTTTCCCAGCTCCCAATAGTGTAAAATAACCAACCACTCCCCGGACTGCGGGAACGGGTACCACTGCCGCCGCCTTGTGGTCATCTCTGGGAACAGCACCTTTCCCTGAAGGCAGCAGGTGTTTCAAGACTAATGTCTTTTTTGTTTGTTTTTGTAAAGATGAGGTTTTCCCATATTGGCCAGGCTGGTCTCGAACTCCCGACCTCAGGTGATCTGCCTGCCTCAGCCTCCCAAAGTGCTGGAATTACAGACGTGAGCGACGACGTCCTCTGTTTGTTTTTTGAAACTGAATTTTGCTCTTGTCGCCCAAGGGGAAGTGCATAGGGAAAATCTCAGCTCACTGCAACCTCCACCGCCCGGGATCAAGGGATTCATCTGCCTCAGCTTCCCGAGTGGCTGGGATTACAAGCACGACCACACCCAGCTAATTTTTGTATTTGTAGTAGAGACCAGGTTTCACCATGTTGGCCAGACTGCTCTCACACTCCTGACCTCAGGTGATCCACCCATCTCAGCCTCCCAAAGTGCTGGGATTACAGGTGTGTGCCACCGCACCCACCCTATAAATGTCTTCAAATGGGAATGTCAGGATGGGAGCAGTGGCTCACACCTGTAATCCCAGCACTTTGGGAGGCCAAGGGAGGCTGATCACCTGAGGTCAAGAGTTCGAGACCGGCCTGGCCAACACGGTGAAACCCTGTCTGTACCAAAACTACAATAAATCATCCAGGTGTGGTAGTGTGTGCCCGTAATCTCAGTTACTTGGGAGGCTGAGGCAGGAGAATTGCTTGAACCTGGGAGGTGGAAGCTGAGGTGAGCCAAGATTGAGCCACTGCCCTCCAGGCTGGGTGACACAGGGAGCCTCTGTTTCAAAAAATTAAATTAAAAAAATAGGCCATGAGCGGTGGCTCATGCCTGTAATTCCTGAACTTTGGGAGGCCGAGGCGGGCTGATCACCTCCGGTCAGGAGTTCCAGACCAGCCTGGCCAACATGCTGAAACCCCAGCTCTACTAAAAATACAAAAATTAGCCAGGCATGGTGGTAGGTGCCTGTAATCCCAGCTACTCGGGAAGCTCAGGCAGGAGGATCACTCGAAACTGGAAGGCAGAGGTTGCAGTGAACCAAGATCACGCCACTGCCCTACAGCCTGGCGACAGAGTCAGACTCTGTTTCATAAATATAAATAAATATTCAAGTAAACTCTTCACTTTGGGGACAGTGGGACTGTCCCTACTGTCCTGACCCCACAACTGTACCTAACCTTGAGCCAACAGCTTCACCCCATCCACTTTCCATATGAGACGTCCCCGAGCCAAGGACGCAGAGGCAGATTCCTAGTGACTTGAAACTACCCTTTCCCCAAACGCTGCAGAGTATCTGGCAGGCGCCTGGGTTCCGAGGGTCTTAACCCAGTTCCAAATAAGCAACCACCCACGGGACTGTGGGAACGGATACCACTGCCGCCGCCTTGTGGTCATCTCTGGGAACAGCACCTTTCCCTGAAGACAGCAAGCGTTTCAAGACTAATGTCTTTTTGTTTGTTTCATTTTGTAGAGCCGGGCTGGTCTCGAACTCCCGACCTCAGGTGATTTGCCTCCCTCAGCCTCCCAAAGTGCTGGGATTACAGGTGTGTGCCACCGCGCCCACCCTATAAATGTCTTCAAATGGAAATGTCAGGATGGGAGCAGTGGCTCACACCTGTAATCCCAGTACTTTGGGAGGCCGAGGGAGGTGGATCACCTGAGGTCAAGAGTACAAGACCGGCCGGGCGCGGTGGCTCAAGCCTGTAATCCCAGCACTTTGGGAGGCCGAGGCGGGTGGATCACAAGGTCAAGAGATCGAGACCATCCTGGTCAACATGGTGAAACCCCGTCTCTACTAAAAATACAAAAAATTAGCTGGGCATGGTGGCACGTGCCTGTAATCCCAGCTACTCAGGAGGCTGAGGCAGGAGAATTGCCTGAACCCAGGAGGCGGAGGTTGCAGTGAGCCGAGATCGCGCCATTGCACTCCAGCCTGGGTAACAAGAGCGAAACTCCACCACTAAAAAAAAAAAAAAAAAAAAAAAAAAGTACAAGACCTACCCGGCCAACACGGTGAAACCCTGTCTACCAAAACTACAAAAAATCAGTCAGCTGTGGTGGGTTGAGCCAGTAATCTCAGTTACTTGGGAGGCTGAGGCAGGAGAATTGCTTGAACCTGGGAGTTGGAGGCTGTAATGAGCCAAGATTGAGCCACTGCACTACAGCCTGGCGACAGAGTGAGACTGTGTCTCATAAATAAATAAACATTAAAATAAACTCTTCACTTTGGGGACAGTGGGACTGTCCCTACCGTCCTGATCACACAACTTTACCTAGCCTTCAGCAAACAACTTCGCCCCATCTGCTTTCCATATGAGACATCCCCGAGCCAAGGACACAAAGGCAGATTCCTAATGACTTGAAGCTACCCCTTCCCCAAACGCTTGCAGAGTCTCTGGGAGGCGCCTGGGTTCTGAGCGTCTTTTCCCAGCTCCCAATAGTGTAAAATAAGCAACCATCCACCGGACTCTGGGAACGGGTACCACTGCCGCCGCCTTGTGGTCATCTCTGGGAACAGCACCTTTCCCTGAAGACAGCAAGTGTTTCAAGACTTTCTTGAACGTTTGTTTTTGTAGAGACGGGATTTCCCCATATTGGCCAGGCTGGTCTCGAACTCCCGACCTCAGGTGATCTGCCTGCCTCAGCCTCCAAAAGTGCTGGGATTACAGATGTGAGCCACCTCGCCCAACCAATATATGTCTTCAAATGGGAATATCAGGCTGGGCGCAGTGGCTCACACCTGTAATCCCAGCACTTTGGGAGGCTGAGGGAGGCGGATCACCTGAGGTCAGGAGTTCAAGACTGGCCTGGGCAACACGGTGAAACCCTGTCCCTACCAAAACTACAAAAAATCAGCCAGATGTGGTGGTGTGAGCCTGTAATCTCAGTTACTTGGGAGGCTGAGACAGAAGAATCGCTTGAACCTGAGGTGGAGGCTGCAGTGAGCCACGATTGAGCCAGTGCACTTCAGCCTGGGTGACACAGGGAGACTCTGTCTTAAAAAAATAAAAAATAGGCCACACAAGTTGGCTTATGCCCGTAATTCCTGCACTTTGGGAGGCCGAGGCGGGCTGATCACCTCCGGTCAGGAGTTCCAGACCACCCTGGCCAACGTGGTGAAACCCCAGCTCTACTAAAAATATAAAAATTAGCCAGGCATGATGGTGGGTGCCTGTAATCCCAGCTACTCGGGAAGCTGAGGCAGGAGGATCACTTGAACCTGGAAGGTGGAGGTTGCAGTGAAACAAGATCACGCCACTGCATTCCAGCCTGGCAACAGAATGAGACTCCGTCTCAAAAATAAATAAATAAATAAATAAATAAATAAATAAATAAATAAATAAA
>NW_022437017.1:7145451-7158984 GCF_009761245.1 Sapajus apella
AAATAAATAAATAAATAAATAAATAAATAAATAAATAAATAAATAAAAATTAAAATAAACTCTTCACTTTGGGGACAGTGGGACTGTTCCTACTGTCCTGACCCCACAACTGTACCTAACCTTGAGCCAACAACCTCATCCCATCGGCTTTCCGTATGAGACATCCCTGAGCCAAGGACCCAGAGGCAGATTCCTAGTGCCTTGAAGCTACCCTTTCCCCAAACGCTTGCAGAGTCTCTGGGAGGCGCCTGGGTTCTGAAGGTCTTTTCCCAGCTCCCAATAGTGTAAAATAAGCAACCACCCCCCAGACTTTGAGAACGGGTACCACTGCCGCCGCCTTGTGGTCATCTCTGGGAACAGCACCTTCCCCTGAAGACAGCAGGTGTTTCAAGAGGAACTAATGTCTTTTCTGTTTGTTTCTTTTTGTAGAGACGGGGTTTTACCATATTGACCAGGCTGGTCTCAGACTCCCGACCTCAGGTGATCTGCCTGCCTCAGCCTCCCAAACTGCTGGGATTACAGGTGCGAGCCACCTTGCTCAACCTATAAGTGTCTACAAATGGGAATGTAAGGCTGGGCACAGCGGCTAACACCTGCAATCCCAGCTCTTTGGGGGACCTAGGGAGGCGGATCACCTGAGGTCAGGAGTTCAAGGCCGGCCTGGCCAACACAGTCAAACCCTGTCTCTACTAAAACTACAAAAAATCAGCCAGGTGTGGTGGTGTGCGACCCTAATCTGTTACTTGGGAAGCTGAGGCAGGAGAATCGCTTGAACCTGGGACGCGGAGGCTGCAGTGAGCCAAGATAAAGCCACTGTACTCCAGCCTGCGTGGCAGAGGGAGACTCTGTCGGAAATAATTTAAAAAAAGAGGCCAGGTGAGTTGGCTCATGCCTGTAATTTCTGCACTTTGGGAGGCCAAGGTGGGCGGATCACCTGAGGTCAGGAGTTCCAGACCAATCTGGCCAAAGTGGTGAAACCACAGCTCTACTAAAAATACAAAAATTAGCCAGGCATGGTGGTAGGTGCCTGTAATCCCAGCTACTCAGGAAGCTGAGACAGGAGGATCACTTGAAACTGGAAGTCGGAGGTTGCAGTGAACCAAGATCACGCCACTGCCCTCCAGCCTGGCGACAGAGTGAGACTCTGTCTCAAAAATAAATAAATAAATAAATATTAAAATAAACTCTTCACTTGGGTAAAGTGGGACTGTCCCTACTGTCCTGACCCCACAACTTTACCTAACCTTTAGCCAACAACTTCACCGCATCTATTTTCCATATGAGACATCCCCGAGCCAAGGACACAGAGGCAGATTCTAATGACTGGAAACTACCGTTTCCCCAAACGCTTGCAGAGTCTCCGGGAGGCGCCTGGGTTCTGAGGGTCTTTTCCCAGCTCCCAATAGTGTAAAATAACCAACCACCCCCCGAACTGCGGGAACGGGTACCACTGCCGCCGCCTTGTGGTCAGCTCTGGGAACAGCACCTTTCCCTGAAGACAGCAGGTGTTTCAAGTCTACCAATGTCTTTTTTGTTTGTTTCTTTCTGTAGAGACGGGGTTTTACTATCTTGGCCAGGCTGGTCTCGAACTCCCGACCTCAGGTGATCTGCCTGCCTCAGCCTCCCAAAGTGCTGGGATTGCAGGTGTGAGCCACCTGCCCAACCAATAAATGTCTTCAACTGGGAATGTCAGGCTCAGCACAGTGGCTTACAGCTGTAATCCCAGCACTTTTGGAGGCCGACAGACGGATCACCTGAGGTCAGCAGTTCGAGACCAGCCTGACCAACCTGGTGAAACCCCTGTCTCTACTATAAATACAAAAATTTGCTAGGTGTGGTGACGGGCGACTGTAGTCCCAGGTTCTCGGGAAGCTGAGGCAGAAGAAGGGTATTCTCATGGCAAGATGGCTAGTAAGTGTATCCTTCCTGCAGTCCAGGAAGTAAAAATTGTGTTGCTGAAAGACCCTTTGTCTCAGTCCTAATTTTTCTTTGTGGCACCAAGCATCTGTTTCCAACATCTGTTTCCAACAGCTTGAACCTGGGTGACAGAGGTTGCAGTGAGTTGAGGTCAGGACACTGCACCCCAGCCTGGGTGACAGAGTAAGACTGTAATCCTAGCAATTTGGGAGGCTAAGGCAGGTGGATCACGAGGGAATCCCCGCACTTTGGGAGGCTGAGGCAGTGCTCATGCCTGTAATCCCAGCACTTTGGGAGACCGAGGCAGGTGGATCATGAGGTCAGGAGCTAAAGACCAGTCTGGCCAAGATGATGAAACCCCATCGCTACTAAAAATAAAAAAGAAATTAGCTGGGCATGGTGGTGAGCACCTGTAATCCCAGCTACTCAGGAGGCTGAGGCAGGAGAATCGCTTGAATCCAGGGGACAGAGATGGCAGTGAGCCAAGATTGTGCCACTGCACTCCAGCCTGGGTAACAAGAGTGAAACTCCGTCTCAAAAAAAAAAAGAAAACAAAAAGACTCTGCCTCTAAACAAATAAATAAATGAAGGTGGGACATACAGGCAGGTAAGGGCATGAAGGGGAGACAGACCTGGGGCTGGAAGTCCCCTGAGACTCACCTTAGTGAGCGGCAGCTGGATGGGCAGGGCGATGCCTTCTTTCACCAGCAGCTTCTTCTCATCCTCAGTCAGCACCAGCTCCTGACAGTGCCCGGCCACAGGTCGCTGCAGGTGGGGGGCTCCCAGGTGATGCTGTTGCTAGGGAAGAAAACAGAGGAATGACGGCAGGTACAGGGCCTTTGGGAAATGAAAGAGTCATTAGATCATGACACAATCATCCCAGGCCGGGCGCGGGGCTCACGTGTGTCATCACAGCACTTTGCAGGGCTGAGGCACGTGGATCACTTGAACTCAGGAGTTTGAGACTAGCCTGGGAAACATAATGAAACCTCATCTCTACTAAAAATACAAAAATTAGCCAGGCATGGTGGCGGGCACCCGTAATCCCAGCTACTCGGGCAGCTGCAGCAGGAGAATCGCTTGAAGCTGGGAAGTGGAGGTTGCAGTGAGCCCAGATCTTACCATTGCCTTCCAGCCTGGGAGACAGAGCAAGACTCTCTCTCTTTCTCTCTCTCTCTCTCTCCCTCTCCATATATATACATACATACACACACACACACACACACACACACACACATATATAGCCTCCCAAGTAGCTGGGGCTACAGGGCACGCCACCATGCTTGGCTAATTTTTGTATTTTTTTTGTAGACATGGAGTTTCACTATGTTGCCCAGGTTGGTCTCAGACTCCTGGGCTCAAGCAATCTGCCCACTTCAGCCTCCCAAAGTGCTGGGATTACAGGCATGGGCCACCAGGCCCAACTTTTTTCTTTTTAGACGCAGGCTCTCACTGAGTCTCCCAGGCTGGAGTCTGGTCATGTGATCACAGCTCACTGCAGCCTCGACCTCCTGGGCTGAAGTGATACTCCTGCCTCTGCCTTCCGAGTAGCTGGGACTACAGGTGTGCGCCACACACAACAGCTAATTTTTTTTTTAATACACACAAGGTCGGCCGGGTGCGGTGGCTCAAGCCTGTAATCCCAGCACTTTGGGAGGCCGAGGCAGGTGGATCACGAGGTCAAGAGATCGAGACCATCCTGGTCAACATGGTGAAACCCCGTCTCTACTAAAAATACAAAACATTAGCTGGGCATGGTGGCGCGTGCCTGTAATCCCAGCTACTCAGGAGGCTGAGGCAGGAGAATTGCCTGAACCCAGGAGGCGGAGGTTGCGGTGAGCCGAGATCGCGCCATTGCACTCCAGCCTGGGTAACACGAGTGAAACTCCGTCTCAAAGAAAAAAAAAAAATATATATATATACACAAGGTCTGGTTATTTTGCCCAGGCTGGTCTTGAACTGCTGTTAACTGGCATTTATAAATGTATCATTTTTTTGTATATTTGTTCTGTATGTCAGCTATACAAAAAAAAATGGGAGGTTGAGGCAGGAGGATCGCTTGAGCCCAGGAGTCTGAGGCAGTGGTGGTGACAGACAGAAACCTTGACTTTAAATAAAATAAAATAAGGCCGGGCATGGTGGCTCATGTCTGTAATCCCAGCACTTTGGGAGGCCGAGGCGGGTGGATCACTTGATGTCAGGAGTTTGAACCCAGCCTGACCAGCATGGGGAAACCCTGTCTCTACTAAAAATACAAAAATTAGTCAGGCATGGTGGCAGACACCTGTAGTCCCAGGTATTCAGGGGCTGAGGCATGAGAATTGCTTGAACCCGGGAGGCAGAGGTTGCAGTGAGCTGAGGTGGTACCACTGCATTCCAGCCTGGGCGGCAAGACAGAAAGTCTGTCTCAAGAAAAAAAAAAAAAATCTTTTTAAGATGATAAAGCATCAGAAGAGAGCCTGGCGCATAGCAGGTACCTCGCCAGTTTTAACTTTGTTCCCATTTTTGTGGTTGAGACAGGGTCTTGCTCTGTTGCACAGGCTGGAGTGCAGTGGTGCAATCTCAGCTCACTGCAGCCTCAACCTCCTGGGTTCAAGCGATCCTCCCACCTCAGCCTCCCAAGTAGCCAGGACCACAGGCATATGCCACCATGCCAAGCTAATTTTTATATTTTTTGCATAGATGGGGTTTCACCGTGTTACCCAGGCTGGTCTCGAACTCCTGAGCTTAAGCGATCTGCCCGCCTTGGCCTCCCAAAGTGCTGGGATGACAGGAGTGAGCCACTGCACCCACCTAGTTTTAGCATTTTTTTTTTTTTTTAATTGCCGTTGTTACGCCAAGCCCAGGCGACAGTGAACCCAGGACTGGAATGGTCTCTAACTGTGGGGAAATCCCACACCTTTCTATGACTTGGTTTTCCAGTCTCCGAAATGGGGGATGTTTCGGCTCCCCCAAACCTGAGCGGCCCTCCCAGCTGCAACACATCGTGGGAGGGTGTGGGGGTGCTCACCAGGTCCCCGCTGCTGCCCGAAAGCAGCAGATCTTTCACCGTGAGATTGCATCGTGGTGACAGGCCCAGCAGTTCAGCCTGCTTCTCAGCATAGATCCTTCCTCCAGGGCTCCACATTTCTGACCAGGGCAGGTGGGGACGGAGACACAGAGAGTGTCAGATGGGGGGAATCCTGAGCTCCCAGCCTCCAACCCCCTCCTCCACCAAGTCTCCCATGATTTTTCTTTTTTTTTTTTTGAGAGAGAGAGAGAGAGAGTCTCACTTTGTCACTAGGTGCCAGGCTGGAGTGCAGTGGTGCGATCTCAGCTCACTGCAACCTCCGCCTCCCAGGTTCAAGCTCATCTCCTGCCTCAGCCTCCCGAGTAGCTGGCACTACAGGGGCACACACCCCGAGAGATGGGGTTTCACCACGTTGGCCAGGATGGTCTCCATCTCTTGACCTCATGATCCATCTGCCTCAGCCTCCCAAACTGCTGGGATTACAGGCATGAGCCATGGTGCCCGGCCTGAGTCTCCCGTGATCAATCCCAATGTTCATATGATTTCTGCCAAAGCTTGGAGTTCCTGAGGCCTAGGCTGAAGGGGGTAGCCCTCACTAGTGACTCAGTCTCCCCTCTGCTATAAGATGGGAACCCAGCCAGGCATGGTGGCTTATGCCTGTAATCTCAGCACTTTTGGAGGCCAAGGCAGGTGGATCACTTGAGGTCAGGAGTTCAAGACCAGCCTGGCCAATATGGGGAAACCTTGTCTCTACAAAAAATACAAAAATTAGCCGGGTGTGGTGGTGGGCATCTAATCCCAGCTACTCGGGAAGCTGGGGCAAAAGAATCACCTGAACCCGGGAGCTAGAGGGTACCATGGGTTCAGATCACGGCACTGCATTCCAGCCTGGGTGACAGAGCAAGACTTCATCTCAAACAATTTTAAAAAAGCCATGCTCGGTGGCTGACGTCTGTCATCCCAGCATTTTGGGAGGCCGAGGTGGGCAGATCATGAGGTCAGGAGATCGCGACCATCCTGGCCAACACGACGAAACCACATCTCCACTAAAATGACAAAAATTAGCCGGGTGTGGTGGCACGCACCTGTAGTCCCTGCTCGGGAGGCTGAGGCAGGAGAATCTCTTGAGCCCAAAAAAAAAAAAAAAGAAAGAACCCAAATTCAACAGGGCTTGGCTCTGTCTGTCCTACAAGGCTGAGGAAGGCAGGCACAGGACATTGTCAGGGGACACCAGGTGATTCAAAAGGGAGTGGCTGTTATCACACAGAACTGCAGGCTAGACATACAGCCAGCCAGACCTTATCTCACCAGAGGGGCGGGGACAGGGTCTGATTCACCTCTGGCTGTCCCCTCCTGGTACCCGGCAGGCAGTAAGCAAGCTGTCCACAGGCACAAACTTCGGGTCAGCTAAGCCTTGGTGCCCATCCTAGCTGGGCAGGCTGAGTGATCTTGAGTAAGTGACTTCACGTCTCTGAGTCTTACGATTGTTTGTTGTTTTCTTCTTCTTTTTTTTTTTTTACTGATCACGTCAAAGGAGATTCCAGGGCTGTGGTTTTTTTCTTTTCTTTCTTTCTTTTTTTTTTTTGAGACAGAGTCTGGCTCTGTCACCCAGGCTGGAGTGCAGTGGCATGATCTTGGCCCACTGCAACCTCTGCCTCCCGTGTTCAAGCGATTCTCCTGCCTCACCCTCCCGAGTAGCTGGGACTACAGGTGCCCTCCACTGAGTCTGGCTAATTCTTGCATTTTTAGTAAAGACAGGGTTTCACCATGTTGGCCAGGCTGGTCTTGAACTCTTAAGCTTAGGCGATCTGCCTGCCTCAGTCTCCCAAAGTGCTGGGATTACAAGTGTGAGTCTTCGTGCCCAGTCAGAGCCTCAGTTTTGTCAACTCTGCAATGGGATCAAGAAGAGCTCACAGCAAGGCTCGTGGAACAAAGGACACCCAGAGCTCAGGTATCTCCAGCCAGGGCACTGCCTGGCCCACCGGGACTGCTTCATCTATGGAGTAAATCTTTACTGATCTGCTGTCCCCACATCTAGGAGGAGCACCTGGAACCTGGGACTCCATAACCTCATGTATTTTTATTTAGCATCTACAGGCCAAGTGCTGTGGCTCACACCTGTAATCCCAGCACTTTGAGAAGCTGAGGGGGGCAGATCGTCTGAGGTCAGGAGTTCGAGACCAGCCTGGCCAACATGGTGAAACCCCATCTCTATTAAAAATACAAAAAATTAGCCAGGTGTGGTGGCAGGTGCCTGTAATCCCAGCTACACTGAGGCAGGAGAATCGCTTGACCCTGAGGCGGAGGTTGCAGTGAGCCGAGATCGCACCACTGCACTCCAGCCTGGGTGACAGAGGGGGACTCCGTATCAAAAAAGAAAAAGAAAAAAAGCCTGGCGCGGTGGCTCACACCTGTAATCCCAGCACTTTGGGAGGCCGAGGCGGGTGGATCACCTGAGGTCAGAAGTTTGAGACTGGCCTGGCCAATATGGTGAAGTTTCGTCTCTACTAAAAAATATAAAACATTAGCTGGGTGGGTCCACACACCTGCAGTCCCAACGATTTGGGAGGCTGAGGAAGGAGGATCGCTGGAACCTGGGAGGTGGAGGTTGCAGTGAGTCGAGATTCCACCACTGCACTCCAGCCTGGGCAACAGAGCGAGATCCCCATCTCAAAACAAACAGACAAAACAGAAAGAAAAAAGAAAAAAAACATCTACTAGGAACCGGGCACAGGGTACAGACACACAGAAGGTGAGACTCTGCCTTCAGGCTGTGCTTGTGAGCACCACGCCTGGTGCCTGAGCTGCCTGCCAAGGTTACATCCCAGCTCTGTGGTTTTAGCTCATTGCTCGACCTGACGGGACTCAGTTTCATGATCTGGAAAATGGGCTCCCAATGGCCTCCCCCTGAGAGCACGAAAACCCCTATAGCCAATCGAGACACGTGTCCTAAGTTTGAGTTTGGGCCCAACTCCAAATTGCTGTGTGACCTTGGGCAAGATGCCAAACCTCTCTGAGCCTCCATTTCCTCACTTAGAGGAAGGGCCCTGGAACAAGGTGAGGGTGGTGGGCAGAGACACAGCAGAACTCACCCAGGTCTATGGTCACAGAGGCTTCCGGCACTTGGACCACTGGCCCCGGGGGTGTGGTGGGACAGGAGGTGCAGGGGTGGTAAGAGAAGCAGGACCCCTTGCCAGGCTGGGCAGGAAGGCAGCCGGCTGGGGAGGCGGCTGGTCCGATGCGTGGAGGGGTGTCTGGGGGGTCGGATGGGAGGTCTTCAGAGATGCCACTATCGCTGCCTTCAGGGGACCAGAGTGGGGAGCTGGGCAGTGAGTCTCCAGAGCCCAGGATGGAGCTGAGGAAGTCATCAGGGTCAGGGTTTGGCAGGACCTGCTGGGGTGGACAGGGAGGGGAGGAATTAGGGGGCGCACATTCTTTCTAGGTTGCTGTGTGGCCCCAGGCAAACCAGACACTCTCTTTCGGCCTTAGGTGTCATGTCTTTTCTTGTTTGGAGACAGTCTCGCTCTGTCGCCAGGCTGGAGTGCAATGGAGTGATCTTGGCTCACTGCAACCTCTGCCTCCCAGATTCAAGCGATTCCCCTGCCTCAGCCTCCCAAGTAGCTGGGATTGCAGACACCTACCACTGTGCCCAGCTAACCTTTGTATTTTTAGTAAAGACGGAGTTTCACCATGTTGGCCAGGATGGTCTCGATCTCCTGACCTCGTGATCTGCCCGCCTCAGCCTCCCAAAGTGCTGGGATTACAGGCTTGAGCTACCGCGCTGGGCCACGTGTCCTTTCTTTAAGATGGAGTTAATGCTTCTTCCTCCCATGCTGTTGAGGCTCAAACACAGTAACCCAGCCAGCACGCGGTGCAGGGGCTCACGCCCGTAATTCCAGCACTTTGGGAGGCCAAGGCGGGTGGATCACTTGAGGTCAGGAGTTCGAGACCAGCCTGGCCAACGTACTGAAACCCCATCTCTACTAAAAATACAAAAATTAGCTGGGTGTGGTGGCGAGTGCCTGTAATCCCAGCTACTTGGGAGGCTGAGGCAGGAGAATCACTCAAACCCAGGTGGGGGGTGGATGTTGCAGTGAGCCGAGATCATGCTGCTGTTCTCCATTCTGGGTGACAGAGGAGGAAAGGGAAGGGAAGGGGAGGTGAGGGAAGAAGGAGGGAGGGAGGGAAAGAGAGAGAAGGAAGGAAAGAAAGAGGAGATCCAGCCAGGGCGGACCCTGTGGCTCACACCTTTAACCCCAGCACTTTCAGAGGCCAAGCAGGAGGATTGCTTGAGCCCAGGAGGTCAGGATTGCAGGGAGCCGTGACCATACTGCCACCCTCCAGCCTGGATAACACAGTAACGTCTGAGAAATAAAGGAAAGAATGGAGGAAGACAAGTGAGAGAAAAAGAAAACGGAAGGGAAGGGAAGGGAGGAAGGGAAGGGAAGGGAGGGAGGGGGAAGAAGGGAAGGGAAGAAGGGAAGGAGGAAGGGGGAAGGGAAGGGAAGTGAGGAGACGGGATATGAAGGTAAGGGGAGGGAGGAAGAAAGAAAGGAAGGAAGGAAGGAAGGAAGGAAGGAAGGAAGGAAGGGAAAGGGAAGAAAGAAGAGAGGCCGGGTACAGTGGCTCACACCTGAAATCCCAGCACTTTGGGAGGCTGAGGCGGGCGGATCACCTGAGGTCAGGAGTTCGAGACCAGCCTGGCCAACATGGAGAAACCCCGTCTCTACTGAAAATACAAAATTAGCCGGGCGTGGTGGCGCATGCCTGTAATCCCAGCTACTCTGGAGGCTGAGGCACCAGAATTGCTTGAACCTGGGAGGCGGAGGTTGTGCTGAGCCGAGGAAGTGCCATTGGACTCCAGCCTGGGCAGCAAGAGTGAAACTCCATCTCAAAATAAAAAGAGAGAAAGATAGAGAAAGAAAGAAAGAGAGAGAAAGAAGGAAGGAAGGAAGGGAGGAAGGAAGGGAGGGAGGGAGGAAGGGAGGAACGAGAAAGAGAAAGGAAGGAGAGGAAGGAGGGGAGGGAGAGGAAGGAGAGAGCTGAACCCGGCCAGGAAGGTGCAAGCCCCGATTTTGAGTTTGAACCTAACTCCAAATTGCAGTGCAACTTTGGAGAAGTTTCCACGCTGCTCTGGACCTCCATTTCCTCACCCGTAAGAAAAATAATGTGTCTTGCTAAAATCAAGCACCGTGAGCCATCAGTGCTTTGTAGAGCCGAGCAGAGCTCTGGCTGGGCTCTGGCGGGTCTAGGACCTGTGTGGGGCCTCGGGTGGCCCGCCCGGAGCTCCGCGGCCCGGGGTATCTGCAGTGGGCTCCCTACCTGGTCTTTGACGCGGCCCCAGCCCTCGCCCAGCTCCACATGTCTCAGGACGCCGTCCTGCCTGTCAAACAGCAGGTCCAGGAGCTCCAGGCTGTCGATGGGGTCCATGGGGCAGGCAGAAGAAGCCATCTGGGGCGCAAGGAACAGGTGTGAGGGTCACGCACATCCCGTCTCCTCCCCACCTCCCCTGCGCACACAACTCTGGTCCCTTCCAGCTCAAGTTCAGTTGCCGCTCGGCCTCTTGGGTCAGCCGCTGCCCCTTGCTGGGCCTCCCCTTGCCAATCTGGACTTTGAGGCTGATAGAATTCCAGTGTGAGAGCCAATTTCTCTTAAAGCACTGGAGAGGCTGGGTGTGGTGGCTCACACCTGTAATCTCAACACTTTGGGAGGCCGGGGCAAGAGGATCACTTGCGCCCAGGAGTTCAAGACCAGCCCTCACAACATAGAGAGACCCGATCCCTACTGAAACTAATTTTAAAAAATTAGCCTGCTGTGTTGTCACATAATTGTCATCGCAGCTACTGGGGAGGCTGAGGTAGGAGGATCCCCTGAGCCCAGGAGGTTGAGGCTGCAGTGAGCTCTGACTGCACCACGGCACTCCAGCCTGGCCAAAAAACAAAAACAGATACCAGGTACGGTGGCTCACGCCTGCAATCCCAGCACTTTGGGAGGTCGAGGCAGGCACATCACCTGAGGCCAGGAGTTTGAGACCAGCCTGGTCAACATGGTGAAGCCCTGTCTCTACGAAAAACACAAAAATTAGCCGGGCGTGGTGGTACGTGCCTGTAATCCCGGCTACCTGGGAGGCTGAGGCAGGAGGATCGCTTGAACCCAGAGGTGGAAATTGCGGTGAGCTGAGATCGCGCCACTGCACTCCAGCCTGGGTGGCAGAGGAAGACTCCATCTCAAAAAATAATAATAATAAAAATAAAATTAAAAGTGCTGGAGAGAGGCCCTCGCTAGGGATGCCGCTTGCCTCTGAGGCCTTCACGCCTGCCCAGGTGCCCACTCCTGGGAGGAATGGGGGCTCCGGAAGAAAGACAAGGGCAGTCCCAGGGCAGAGGCACAGAGTTTTGCCGGTTGCACCCGTCCTCTGGATCTGTCTTTCCGTTCAATGGGGGTGGAGATGGGTTTCCTTCCAGCTCTGGCAGCTTCGGGAGGCTTTTTCCCAGCATAGACTCCTGCTCCCCTGGGGGCCCAGCAGGGCTCACCTTTCCTGCAGCTAAATTCTCATTCATGGGTCCATCCAGTTCCATCTGCAGATGCCTGGTGGGGAGTCTCTGCTCCAAGCTGGAAATCCACCTGCTGCCAGCGCTGTCTGGGGCCGGGCAAGCCTGCAGCCTTCTGTGGCTCTGTCACCACTCCCAAAAGATGCTCAAACAGTCCCAGGCAGCTCCCAGCCCACCCCAGGGTGCTGATTGGTGGACAGAGCAGAGAGACAGGGCTGAGGGCCAGTGACACTGGGGCAGGCAGGGGCAGGGGAGGGAAGACCGTTATCTGGGTATTTGGTGGTTTTCCAGCCCTGAGTGGGCAAAGGTCGAAGTCTGGGGTACCTCAGCTCTACCATGACCTCTCCCCTACTTACAGGGACCTTTTTTTTTTTTTTTGAGACAGAGTTTTGCTCTTGTTCCCCAAGCTGGAGTGCAATGGCGAGATCTCTGCTCACTGCAACCTCCGCCTCCTGGATTCAAGTGATTCTCCTGCCTCAGCCTCCCCAGTAGCTGGGATTACAGGCACCCACCACCACGCCAGGCTAATCTGTGCATTTTTAGTAGAGATGGGGTTTCATCATGTTAGCCAGGCTGGTCTCGAACTTCTGACCTTATGATCCACCCACCTTGGCTTCCCAAAGTGCTGGGGTTACATATGTGAGCCGCCGCCCCCAGTCACTTATGGGACCTTTTCTTTACAGTGTTTCAGTCTTGTGGCCCAGGCTGGAGTGCAATGGCAGGATCTCAGCTCACTGCAACTTCTTGCTCCTGGGTTCCAGGGATTCTCCTGCCTCAACTTCCCTAGTAGCTGGGATTACAGGTGCCCCCTATCACATCCAGCTAATTTTTTATTTTTGGTAGAGATGAATTTCACCAGGTTGGCCAGGGTGGTCTCGAACTTCTGACCTTATGATCCATCCACCTCGGCTTCCCAAAGTGATGGGATTACAAGCTGAGACACCGCACCCAGCCAGTTACGGGACCTTTCCTCTTCAGAATTCCCAGACGAGTTCTGGGATAGCTCAGGGCCCTTACCCAGCCCAGGTCTTCACTGAAGCCGGCTTCCCGGCCTGCAGATTCCACACCTCATCCCACCTACCAACCTCTGGCCCCCAGCCCCCTCCGTGACCAGCTTGGATGCCGCCTCCAAATCCCCATGGCCAATTCTGGGCAATCAATTCTTTCTAGAATCTTCTATCTTTCATTGACAAATATTTATGGAGCCAAACTGGTCCCTGCTTAGGGCCTTTGCACCTGCTGGTCCTTCTGCCTGGAACTCCCCTCTTGTACACTCCCTCTTCCCCTCTGACTCTAGGTCACTGTGTTGACATTTTCGTGAATGTTCGATATTTGTGAATCAGCCTGGATGGCTGAGAGGCTGTCTCTGACCTCTCCTCCTCCCGCCACCAACAGAGAGGAGTCCTGCATTTTTGTTTTGTTTTGTTTTTTTCTTTCTGTGGTGGGGACAGGATCTTGCTCTGTTGCCCAGGCTGGAGTACAGTGGCACGATCATGGCTCACTGCAGCCTCCAACTCCTGGGTTCAAGTGATCCTCCCACCTCAGCCTCCCAAGTAGCTGGGACTACAGGCACACACCACCACACATGGCTAATTTTGTTTTTTTGTAGACATGGGGTCTCCCTACCCGGACTGGTCTCAAACTCCTGGGCTCAAATGATGCACCTGCCTTAGCCCCCCCGAAGTGCTGGGTTTATAGGTGTGAGCCACTGTGCCCAGACAAAGTCCCCCTTTAGAGGATGCCATGTTAGGCTGGGTGTGGTGGCTCACATCTGTATTGCCAGCACTTTGGGAGGTCTAGGTGGGGTATCACCTGAGGCCAGGAATTCAAGACCAGCCTGGCCAACATGGTGAAATTCCATCTCTACTAAAAATACAAAAATTAGCCAGGCATGGTTGTGGACGCTTGCAGTCCCAGCTACTCAGGAGACTGAGGCAGAAGAACCGCTTGAGCCTGAGAGGCAGAGGATGCAGTGAGCCAAGATAGTGCCACTGCACTCCAGCCTGGGTGACAGAGCAAAATGCCATTAAAAAAAAAAAAAAAAAAGGCCAGGTG